>NW_011333581.1:0-24412 GCF_000735185.1 Notothenia coriiceps
GTCTCCATCATTGCCCACATGTGCGTTGAAGTCTCCCAGCAAGATTAAAGAGTCCCCTTCAGGAGCCCCATACAGGACTCTTTCCAGGGTCTCCAAGAAGGCTGTATACTCTGAACTGCTGTTGGGTGCATAAGCACACACAACAGTCAGAGTTTTCCCCCCCATAACCCGCAGGCGTAGGGAGGCAACCCTCTCGTCCACTGGGGTAGACTCCAACAATGAAGCACCCAACTGGGGACTTGTGAGTATCCCCACACCCGCCCGGCGCCTCACACCTTGAGCAACTCCGGAGAAGAATAGAGTCCAACCCCTATCCAGAAGTAAGGTTCCAGAGACGACGCTGTGCGTAGAGGTGAGCCCAACCAGATCCAACTGGTAACGCTCCACCTCCCGCACAAGCTCGGACTCCTTCCCCCCCAGAGAGGTGACGTTCCACGTCCCCAAAGCCAGCTTCTGCCGCCCGGGGCTGGTCCGTCTAGACCCTCTGCCTTCACTGCCACCCTTCTGGCAGCGCACCCGACCTCATCGCTGTTTCCCGTAGGTGGTGGGCCCGCGGGACGGAGAAGCGGAGGTGTTGCCCACGTTGCCTTTTCGGGCTGTGCCCGGCCGGGCTCCGTGGCAAGCCCGGCCACCAGACGCTCGCTGACGAGTCCCCCTTCTGGGCCTGGCTCCAGAAGGGGACCCCGGGCTTCCTCCGGGCCGGGTATACTCACTTCGTGTGTCGTCTTTCATGAGGTCTTGTGAACCAATCTTAGTCTGGCCCCTTGCCTGAGACCAATTTGCCATGGGAGACCCTACCAGGAACACAAGGTTCCAGACAACACAGCCCCCAGGTTCATCAGGGCACACAAACCTCTCTACCACGGTAAGGTGCTGGTTCTTCAGAGAGGAAAAACAGAATACCGCATTGTTAAAATACAGTATCCATCCACATTCATGGTAATATCTGTATATTCAACAAAAAAAGCAAAAAAGTCTTCATATTAATAATAATAATAAATCATATGTGTCCGAAAGGAACTTGGTTGGATGATTGCTCCCTGGTTTCACTTTATCAATGTTATAATTGTTTTTTGTTTTGTTTTATTTGAGCAGGTGGCATAGGAGAGAGTGAGGATGTCAGTGTACCGAAAGACATCGACCTCATGGCTTTACCCCTACTCTGCTTCCCGGGTATTTTCTTAATATGTCATATTCACACGCTCGCACAAATTTGGTTAAAAAAAGAGATATTTGAATTTGCATGCATGTTGATAGTAGCACAAAAGGGATCATTTGTAAGTGTAGTATATCATGCCTGTGTATTAACACGTAGGATACTTTGTTCCTGTTTCCAGGTGGGCTCCAAGTAACTAATGAGCAGAAAGACGAACAATTCCACTTCCTGGTTTTCACTGATGTCTTTGGCAACAAGACCCATGGAGTAGTAATGCATTGTTACCGACCAATACTGGTACGCTGTACAACATGGAATACTTCCCGAAATACTTCACACATAACAGTTAACCTACAGTAAACGTTGGCAATGTAAACAATGAGCATGTGTCACATAACAGCTTGCCAACATAGAGCAGGTACAGTATATTCAACTGAACTGAAAGCAATTGACTGTTCCTTCTCTTTCTCATGTTTTCCAGGAAGGGAAGTCTATCTTCCAGAACGGAGCTGGGTCCTCTAAGTGTTCTAAGCTTTTCTCTGCCTACGGCATCTGTATCATATCCAAATATCCTTACTTTACTGCAATCAAAGACTGCCTGTCATGGTGAGATACTAACTTTGGTTTATTTAAAGCACTCTTTACTCAGTAAACTGTCAGTAAAACAATGTAGTTAGCTTATTTGTCAATGAGGTAAAGCACTTAGGGATTTGAATTCCCAGCAAGTAACATTGAACATAAAGATCGTAATAAACAGAAACAAAAAAAGTATTCACAGATGTTGCGTGAATTAAATGAGTTTAGCTTTACAATACAAAACTTATGCTAATATCTGTTTGTCCTTTGCTTTTTGTTAGTCTGTTAATCCAGCTGAGAACGTGTCGTTTATCTGACATGGAGGAGAGAGTAAAGGAGTTTGCAGCCAAACTTTCCCTGGTTCCCATTCCCCCTCCTGGACAACTACATTTGGTGCGTATATGTATGTGTGTGTGTTATATTTAGTTAAGTACTGTGGTCCTGTAAACGTTTACCTTCATAATATAATGATCCAGGAGTTTACAGGTTAATATTGCTGATATAATCGATTACTATAGTGTCAGTTGTAGCATACGTTCATTATTTGTTTTCAGTGAATGCAGCCAGATAGAAGAACACAAACTAAAACACTGTGTATGTTTTGCAGATGTTTACCTTGCGTCCTTTGACCATCGTATTACCATCCAGAGAAAACAAAGACCACCCAGCTATAGATTTAGACCTCCATCTGCCTTTCTTCTGCTTCAGGCCACAGCAACTGCTACAGGTACAGAACTACAAACACCTGCTGTGTTAATGTTACTGAAACAAGAGGAAGCTCACATTTGCTCTGTCTCGTTCTCTGTTTGTTGGTTTTTCTGCCCCGTCTCTGCAGGTGCTCTCTTGTCTCCTGCAGGAGCAGCGGGTGGTGTTATTTTCTGCCGATTGGGCAAGACTCACGCTGGTGGCAGAGAGCTTCTTGCTTTTCCTACAGGTCAGAGGAAAATCTGTGTTTGGATATCTGCTAGGGCACAGTGAAATTACTTATGATCTAGAATAGATTGTTATTGAGTTTAACTCATGAATCATATGTATTCAAAATGTCTTAAAGGCTCATGTCTTAAAATCACATGGCTTGTGGATTAAATGAGTAATAGGTCAAGGCTGCAGTTAGAAACCTTACATTATTGACTTCCTGTCAATATTTGATTAAGCAGGTCGTCCTTAACCGTATTTAATTTCGTCTTAATGTACAATAAGATTTTCATTGTCATTTATACACTGTAGTTTATGTGCATATGACTATAAAACTTTGAAATTGAAATTAAATTAAAACTCCATCATTTAATCCTGTGATTCATTAATGTGTCCATCTATGCCTTGCTTCCAGCCTCTGTTGTGGCAGCAGCCATACGTTCCTGTCCTGGCCAGAGGCATGCTGGACTTCCTCATGGCTCCTACTGCCTTCCTTATGGGCTGCCACCTCAGCTACTTTGAAGAGGTTGCTGCTGTGAGTACACAACACCCCTAAATTACCTACAGCTTTCAAAACAGGACAAAGTGTGTCATCAAAGGCAGTAGAAAATGAATAGAATAAGGGGAATGCCGTGTGCCGAATGTACATTAAACCTGCTGATAGCCTGCACATATCCAAGAGCAAATATATCTCTGCTTCAGATTAGATTATAATAGGAATGGGATCTCTATTGGTTCTGCCTCTGGCCTCAAAACAGCTTATTTATAGAAATAGTTGTACAATTAGGAAGTTAATCTACAGCAGGTTTAATACAGTTCAAGTCACTGCTTAGGTAAATACTTTGCATTATGTTTGACTATTATCTGTTGTTGACAAAATATTCCTAGATGGCAGAAAAACCTTAGGTTTAAATATTGCTTATAAGTTTATTAATTGATGGACAAACAAAATGAGGAAAATATTGACTTTATTCTTCTCCTTCCCCCATCAAGGAAACAGATCATCTGATCCTAATTAACATTGACAACGGCAGTGTCTCCACTTCTTGTTCTGAGACTCTGGACCTACCGGAGATTCCCCCGGCCGCTGCAAACTGCTTCACACAGAGGTACTACTGTAACGCCAGTAATAAACTAGTAGCTCAACTACTGCTCATTTCTATAGGTAGTATACACAAGTACAAACAAAACGTGAATTATGATGCTACAGGTGATTTAAACGTGTTCGGATCAGGGGAGCACAGGTTCAAACCCCACTGCAGTCAGCATGTCGTTGTGTCCCTGAGACACTTCACCCCAAATGGCTCCTGTGGGGATTGCCCACAGTATTGAGTATGTAAGTCGCTTTGGATAAAAGCGTCTAACAAGTAACATGTAATGTAATGTATTGATATTTTTATCAAACTTGGCCAGAGATATGAAAGTGTTTCTATTGGTTTATAGTATGAGTTTGTTTTTGCAGGTGTCAGGCCCTGCAGATACATTTTGACCTGCATCAGTGCAACCATGCAAGCTGTTCCGACATCAGTGAGCAGCGTGCTCGGAGGAGAGCGTGGCAACACAACCTCAACCACGACATCCAGAGGATCGCACTGGAACTGATGGTCAACATATTCAGGTTCTTTGTGTGTTTGTGTACTGAGGTCTAACAGGATGGTTAACCCAAACATATTTTTTTTGTTGATAAATACATGTTTCTAAATAACAGGGATGTTAGCTGTCATCTGAACTATGAACATCGAGTGTTTAACAGTCAAGAGTTCCTGAAAACTAGAGAGCCAGCTGAACAGCTGTTTTACAAAACGGTAAACACAAACTTGGTAAAACAAGTGATATTCTTTATGGTTGACAAATCATCTGACATCTCTAAGCAAAATGCTGTGTTGGGCCAGGTGCTTTAAATCAAGGTGTCTGTGTTGCAGGTGTTGGATACACACATCTTCCATTCCTTCCTTAAGGATCGTCTCAACAGGAAAATTGACAACTTTGCTCGAATGGAACTCATCACTCGTTCTGACATGCAGCGGTAAGTCATTGAACCCACTTCATCTGTGTGCAGTGCTCCGTGACCTACAGCCTTGGAAAAATGAGAAATCAACGCATCTTATAAACCGTTTCAACAATCTTAAACATTACTAATTCTGATCTAGGGTGAAAGCTATGGTTAAGGCACCACGCAGACCCACCATGCAGGAGGTTCAAGCCCGTAGAAGAAGTTCTATTGCAGGGAGTAAGCTGAGTAAGAGACTGGGGATGAGCCTCCCTAACCTGGGAGACGACCAAACAATCAGCTTTCAAAGAAACTCACTACTGAGCAGGATCAGCATCCCTGACGCAGGTGAGACTGCAGCAGACGCACAAACTTTTCAAATTAAAGCAGAGCGGCTGGAAAACACTAAACCCTGCTTCTCTGTTTTCCACCCTCTTTGTCATAGTGCTGAGAACTCCTCCTAAACCAACAAAGGTGTTTAAGCTCCCAGATTTCCCAGCCTCTCTGTCCTTCCACTCTGTCCAAGGTTATTACAGTGAGCTGATCCAGCAGCTTGGCAAAGCCATCTTCTCTGTCCAAAATGAGAACTCTTCCCTGCTGGCAAGGTATTTTATTATTCCTTAGGCTCCAACACTGTCATCACCCTTTTAATTCGTACAATCAAGTGTTACCATATTACACTGTTCGTCTATCTGAAATGTTCGTGTTGATTTTACTCTCAGTTCTTGCTCTTCTTCCACAAAATGTTTGGTATTTCTCAAAAGAATTGAGGATTTATTACATCACTTCTCCCTCTGCAGATTCTACTACCTGCGTGGTTTCATTAACACGCTGTACGGGCGGCGGCTGGAGGCTCTGGGTGATTTCCAGAACCTCTACAGGACAGACACCGCCATCTTCCCCACACAGCTGGTCACATGGCTTGTGGACTCGCTGCACCGAGACGAGAGGCAGCAAGCTGACAGGCGGCCTGAACTCAAGAGACTAATCCTTAAGGTCAATTTCAAACACATTACGTTAGATCACATTATTCCCATCTTGTGAAATCGCTTGGCAATATGTTTGCTACTTTGCCTTTTTGTGGTCATAAAGTAGAGAAGATGCACATGCTTTTGTCTCTCATCTATCAGGTGAAGACAGACAGTGAGAAGCTGTTGGTGCAGCCTGATGAACACGTCAAGAAGTTTAAGCTTCCCCTACACACTCTGCATCTGGAGGAGTTTGTGCGTTGCATTCAAGAGTGCGGGATTGTTAAAGATGTAGCAACTATACACCGGTTATTTGACGCACTCAGTGATGGTAAGTAAGGACAGGCAGCATGATGTGTGTTAAGACATCCCCTTTGATAATTGACATTTAATGAATTGTATAGCTATTTCAAATATCAAACCTCAGACTTACAAATGCTGTATTTCGCCCAAAGCAGTGTAAGTTAAGGCGAAGTGCAACAAATTCATTCGAAATACATAGTGGAAAATAAGTAAACCTTGAAGGCATTTTGTTTGTTTTGATGGTGGACACATAAGTTATTATATAGTAATTATAATTTTTTTTTACACCAGCCTCACATGACGATATATCGATTACAGCTCTTCTCTCAAGCAGATGTTAGATGATCTTTTGCAATGATTTAATGCTTTGTACGCGTGAAGTACAACTTGTGCCGCACAGTGCCTGACACACACACACACACACACACACACACACACACACACACAAATAAGTCCTGCCACACATGCATAAACGCAAAAACAAGTGTCCAACTGAAGTGAAGGAGATTAATATTTTTATATATGTTTTGTAGACAAATAAAGTGAATGTATGTTTACCTATTAATCAGACTTTAAACTCTTGTTGTAATCAGTGTCAGGAAAATGAAAAATGTCTTAAAATGAATTTTAAAAATGTGACGGACAATTACCACCGGACTCTGTAGGTGCCCTCAGCGTTATAGACATTTAAGAGTCTTTCAGGCCATTGTTTTGGTTAGACAATCCACTACTTTACTACTTTAGTTCACCACTCCTATAACCTTTTTTTGGCCAAACCAGGCAGTGGTGGAAAAGGATTACGACTTAAAGTTGTTAGCTTAAAGTGTGATACTCCACGGACCAATTAGCTCCTTCACACAAAGTCTTTGAACTCATCATGCATGGCTAGATAGACAACAAAAGCAGACCTTTCTGTTACATGGCTGAAGAACAAACACTTTGTGAATTCAGATAATCATTAGTAACATATGAAGAACAATGATAGGCTTTAATTAAAAAAAAAAAAAAAAAAAAAAAATTTGTGCATGTGGTTTAATGTACATATTTTCAGCTTGCATTTTCACATGTTTTCCCCCCTCAATGTATCAACATGTCTTTGTCTTGTATGTGTTTGTGTCCCAGGCGAGCCAAAGCGGGTGGAGCCGGATCTGTTCAAAGTCTTTTACAACTTCTGGAAGGAGATGGAGGGCCAGGCACAAGACGTTGACTTGCCCTCTGAGGTCATAGACCATCTTGACAATAGCGAGTGCGTCTACAAGTTGTCGTCGTGTATCAAGACCTCCCATGGCGTCGGTAAAATTGCCATGACTCAGAAACGTCTCTTCTTGCTGTCCGTGGGAAGACTAGGATTCCTGGAAATAGCAAAGTTCAGAGACATAGAGGTCAAGGGTCTTTAAACCGTCTTTTCTGAAATCATGTTGTCTGTTGAACTTTCATTTCAATCTCCTGCAATTGTATTTAAATAAATGACTCCCGCTATCTTTTTGCAGGATGTGAAGATTTCCTCAGCTCCGTTTCTACTTGTTCGTATTCCTTCCCTCCGTATTAAGACCTCTGGTAAGCTAGAGGTGTTTGAGGCTAATCTAAAGACGGAGACCGAACTCTGGAACCTCATGGTGAAAGAGATGTGGGCCGGACGCAGGATGGCCGACCAGCACAAGGTATAAAAAAGGTTGATGCACACCACTTTAATAATGAATTCTTCTAAAAACCAACAAGAAAAGTATGTATGCGTCAGCCAACAGTGCAGTTTCACAGGTCAAATACTCTGCACGAAAGAAATGTGGTTGACAAATAATGCAAAACCATACATGTCACATATATTATATGATGACTACAGCAGTGATTTAGTTACTTGTTACTAGATTATGTTAACATATGTTTTATTTATTTTCTCTTCAGGACCCTCAGTACATGACTCAGGCTCTGACCAATGTCCTGTTAATAGATGCTGTCATGGGCTGCCTGCAGACACAGAGGTCCATCATTGCTGCCTCAAAGCTGGCCTACTTCGATAAGATCAAATATGAAGGTCTGGGCTCACTCTTGTTATACACAGAAATAAATAGTATATAACTTATACGTATTTTTATAGACATTTGGGTTAAAACTCAGCATTATCATATAAAGAATTTATTGGATTGGTCACTATAAAATGGCAGACGATAATGCAGAAAACGTTGCCTATTAGCCAAAGGTTGGAACATACCAAAGCTCAAAGATATTCAGTTTACTATCTTATACCAAGTAGAGCATTAAGTCATCACTATTTAGAATCTGGTACTAGAACATATTTAACAGTTTTGCTTATTAAAACATAATTGAATATTAAAATAATTAGAGTTAGATAATATGCGGTGCTTTACTTGATTGATTAATCATCAAATAGTTTTAGCTATAAATCTTTGTTCTTTCTAACATTATGGTTCGATAATCCTTTCCACCGACCCTTCATTGTCATTCATTAATTGTGTTTGTCTCTGACCAGTACCCATGATGGTGCCTAAAACTACCTCAGAGACCCTCAAACACAAGATCAACCCCTCACTGGACCTGGCCGAACCACAGACTGTTCATGTGCTGCTTTATACACCAGGTACTATGTGGAGCTATTTACAGAGTGTATGATTAGGACTTAATTGTATGCGTCTTACTTTCAAAGTTGTTTGTCTCCCCTTTCGTCTTATCAATGATCTTATATGTCCTTTAAAGTTGAGAGCAACAAAGAAGTTTCTGTGTAATGGTAATGAGTTCAGTGCTGTTCATGTGTGTAAATGTTTGTGAGGCAGCAGATGCTCCAGTGAAAACTCTCCGCATAACCGGATTAGTCTTGTTGGGGAGAGTATTAGCAGGCAGGATAATGGCGACCTTGTAGTCGCTCATTTGTCTCACTGTGACAGAGAACAAAAACAACTGGAGGCTACTGGACCCAACTGAGTTCAAATCAATATAGAGGATAACAAACAAGATGTTAAGAAGTGTGTGACTCACGCTGGGATATAGAGTGTGTATTGATCTGTTTTTGTTTCTTTCAAAGTCCCTGTCAATAAGAACATTTAATTAGTTAGTGTAAAAAAAACAGGGGTCCTCATTTATCCACCCTGCTTTGCAATGTTTTTACTGCATGCACTCGGCTTCCACTATTCACTTGTCCCATGCTCGTTCACACTTTGTCACTTACTCCAGGTCAGTTGACTTGCAATGACTCGGCGGCTGAGATGAACCCCAAACTGTGGGTGGCTCTCAGTGGGGGCAGAGTGGTGGTGTTTGATGCAGCTAGCTGGTCCATGCTGCAGGACTGCATCCAGGTCGGAGAGACGCAGCTGGTGAGAGCACACAAGCTGTACTCTATTGCAGCAACATTTCTTTAAAAGAAACTCCATCAACTTTATATGTAGAATATCAACTTGTAGGAAAGTTGTATACATTGGTGGAGTAATCTTTTGAACTTAATGTCACATAAATTAAGTTCAAAAGATTACTCCACCAATGTATACAACTTCCCTGCATGCATGTGATTGGATTGTTCTGTAAAAACAAATCTTTTCTTTGTGTTTTACCAAGTTAGTTCTTCTTTCTGCTAAAAGTCGCTTTAAGACAGTTGTACATAAAGTAAAGTTATACATAATCCATTAAATATACTGTCTGTTAGTTTGTTTAGGGAAATGATTCCGGTTTTCCTCTCCTATGTAGAACTGCATGTTGGGATTTGTCCAGGAGCAGGTGTGGATTGGCTCTCAGGACTCTGTGATCTACATCATTGACACTCACAGCATGTCCTGCAACAAACAGCTGACTGAACACAGACATGAAGTGACTGGACTGACGGTGGACCACAGAGATGTTCAGATGTACTCCTGCAGCAGTGATGGGACGGTCCTGCAGTGGGACTCAGCCAGTCTCAAAGTGAAGCGACAGATACACGTCAGCTGCGACCGTCTGTCCTCCATACAGATCTATGATGGCACATTGTGGTGCTGTGAGTGCACACCTTTCCATTTTTCTTTCTGATGAGTTGTTATTGCTTCTTTCAACTCAAACTCAAGGAACACTAACTGCCCTCCACTGAAAGCCACATTGGCTGAATGATTCCTGTTAGCTCTATGTGGCTTTTAATGTTCCTCTTTAATATAACAGTGACACTCATTCTATTGTGTAAACTACATGCCAACTATAAAACCTGCATCCCTCTCTGAGCATACCTGTGCTTTCGAAATGCGACATTCAAGCAAAAAAGTGAACGTGTGTCCGTGTATTCACAGGTTGTGACGATAGCATTGTGGAACTGAAAAAGAATGGGACACCACAAAGAAGAATGGCACTTCCTGACGACTTACTGAGCATGCCCAGTATCTTCAGCAGCTTCGTCCTCATCCCAGAGGTGACTTGGCAGTCCTCAGAAATAATGTTGATCAGTTAAGCAAATTAGCAGCCAACAACAAATCAATGATGCATGCCAGCACTTAACAGTTCATAGTTTATAAAGCACTGGACCCTATTGTGTTGTAATGTAGCTGGGTCAGCTGAAACTAAGGTATTAAGGTTTTTACCCACAACCTTTTACCACTTGAATATGAAAATAAAACCATATAATAATGTATCTTGCTGCTTGATGTTAGTATGCATAGAATATTGCTGGCCACAGATAAAAGGCTTTTTGTCTCTGTTTGACATTTCTAAAAACGTTTTACATTTCTAAAAGTCAAAGTGTGACCTCCCTAGTTTCTCTGTGTGTGTTCCAGCGAGGTCAGTTGTGGACGGGCTGTTCAGACTCAGGCGAGCTGATTCTCTGGCACACTAACAACCACAGACGTCCATTCAAGAGAATCTCCCTGCCAGGCTGTTCAGGAGTCACCTGTATGATCCAAGTCAAGGACCAGGTAGGCTACAACACCTCATGTGGCAAAAACTAACTAACTTGTTTGTATACGAATTGTGTGTTGAACACTTCCTGTTATTTTGTGGTTCATGGAAACAGAACGCAGACACACTTTTTGAGGAAGCAAAATTGAATCACCTTAAATGTGATTCATTTGTTTGATGCAAATAGGTTAAAGTGAAATATCTGTCAATGAAGAACAGACATGCGTATTGGAAAGTATTCTTCTATCAGGAAAGGTGGTGGTCGTAATTTGTTAGGGTAAATGTTAACTGACACACTTTTTTGTCTGAGGTGTGGATTCTTCACTTTTAATCTTTTTTTCCTTCTTCTGCCATCCTTTATTCCCTGCTCCCTTTCCTTTATGCCCGCTCCTCCCCTCAGATCTGGGTGGGCTGTCGTGCCTGGAGCGGTATCGGGGGTAAGTGTGAGGATCAACCGAGAAGTCAGGTGTTGGTGATGGACGCTGAGAGCCATACTGTGGCGAAGGAGCTAAAGGCCCACTCAGACAGCATCCAGACGCTCTGCTCTGCTGAGGACCGCTACGTCCTGAGCGGCTCCGCACGACGCGACGGCAAGATAGCCATCTGGAAAGTCGAGTAAAAGCAGAGATAGAGTGGGAGAGGAAAGAGGAACACATGTAAGGAGTGAGCACTTGCACAACATTAGGTTAATGTGCGCAACTAAAGCCCACCCAGATATTAGAATTCCAGAAAGTGTTGAACTCTTACAGACCAGATCATCCTGTGGGTGTCGTAGAGCACGTGTGTAGACAGGGTACAATGGTGAAGAGAGAAAATAAATGAATAGAGGTGCAGAGAAAAGTGATTTTCTTAGTTTAGCTGGAATATCATTTTTTTGCCATATTTAAATGGTAATTTCATTTTTATGCTGGTAATTAAAATACAAAAATGTGTGAATGCAGAAGAGAGCTGTTAAACATATATGTTGTGGTTGTCATTAAGATGTTGTTTCTTACACTGGACTATGAAGAGCAGATCTTCATCTTCTTTGAAACAAACCTTCAATGAAATGTGAAAAAGGTCAATTTGATGAATAAGGATGTGGTTTTAAAAGCTTCATTTTGTCTGCATGTCAAAAGCAGCAATATTGAAATGCTTTAATGATTATTATTCATGTTTCTTAACCAATAATATAATAAATACCATTCCAGGTATTATCATGTACTGTTGGTTTTTGTATGAGCCTTCAGTTCTGTAGGTGGCTCACTTTCCTCCATACAGATGCAGCCTCTTGTTCCACTGTCTATGTTAGAAAGTGATCTCTCTGGCTACCGCTCAACTATCGACACATGCTTTCATTTATAGAGTTGAAATTCCATAATGAACAGTCAAATATCAAATGCAAACTAAAAGTCTGACTAACGATACAATCTTTTGACAAAACATGAACTAAAACAAACAAAGGACTTTTTTTGAGGACATCATTAATATTCTTTTATTAGTACAAACACAATGCAGCCACAGTCAAAGAGCTGGAACATAACACACCTGTGAGTTATTCATTTACAAATTATAGGTAGTTATTACATTTTTACTTTGGTAAAGGAATTAAGGCAGACAAATATGAACGTGATACATATGCCACAAAGTAATATAGATGTCTGATCCATGGTCTGCAGCATGAGGGATGCTTTGATGCATGTGAATGGATGGATCACAGGATGAATTGAAGGGCCTCTCTGGTTTTAGTAGTATAATTCCTGATCCCACCAACCTGAGGGATTCAACACAATACATTATTACATACAATAAAGGCAAAGCTGTTATTGATTGATAACAAATGGGTGATTTTTAGTCAGAAGGATATTCTTGGCTTACTTCCTGGATGTCTTCTGACTCCTAACTTCCTGATCTCATCATAGACAAAGATTAAAATACCATATGGAACAGGAACAAACCACCACTGGACTCTGGGGAAGAAAACACAACATGTAACATTAGAGTCCACAGGCTAGAGCTTTATATTAAATATAGAAATGATTAATAACGGGTGAGCTTCACTACCGACTGAAGCTGAATTAATGATGTATAAATTAAAATGTATGTGCTCAGAATTCCAAACATACAGACGTTTCCTTTAAATCCAGTCTGAGCTTTGAATCGAGGTGTTTGCCTTTACCTGATTGGCATGAAATTGAAGATGTTGGGCATCCCAGGGCAGTAACATAGCAGATTACCCAGAAGGAGCTGGAAGACTATGGCAGAGACAAGGACTTTGTTCCTGCACAAATAAAGACGATAAACATCAAACACCAAACAAAGCGTATTATAACATTTGAAAAGAACTGAAATGTATTACACTGACATTTATAAACTATTTATAAATCGATATATAAGATTTGCGCCGTTTGTTTGTATCTGGTTGCTGACTAGTTGTTTTAATTAAATGACTGCAAGACTAGTGACAGGTGTGAACATCTTTGAATATTTCCTGAAGGCTGTGTGTCACGTTGTTCTTCTATTCTCCATTCTGAGGGTAACTGTGTGAATGCAGCATAACCTTTGGTGATGTTTATGTCAACACCATACAGCCAGAGAATCAACCCCCTACATTTAAAGCTATATTTTTTTCAAATGTTTTACATTATGCCATTATGGGAATGGGGCTTTACTGACCTGAAGAAACCTTGTGTGAACACAGAGAGACGTCGAGTCTTTCTGATCAGCACATCAGAGATCTGACAGATCTCTATGCTCACGAAAAACACAGTGTAGCACGTAAACTGCTGGTACAACCTCTGATTGAAGGTCTGGAAGCAGAGGTCACAAAGGAGGGAGTTATTTGGTTACTCAGATATTCCCTTAAACCAATCACTTTCTTTTGGATTAACATATGGGACAAAATGTGCCCAACTGTTGTTAGAATAACTAATAAGTGTATTTACTAACCCATTCCTGTCCATAGCTGTCCTGCATGTCTTGAAAGTGAATGTTCTCCCAGTGTGCACGCAGGCCGATACACACAAGTGGATACCAGCCCTCCTGCGCCATGGCTGCAAAATAATCTGTAAAACCTGCAAAAGACTGTATGGCTCCTATAAATCAAAAGACAAAGAATACATGGAAGAATGGGTCAATAATGTTCACTTGGCAGGGGTAGTGACTTGTGAGTGCACTCTCTAACAGGTAAAGTACTATATGCTTTATTGTTCAAGGGTACAAAATAGCATGTCTACTTAAAAGGAATCTGTTCCTCGACAGTTTGAAGTAAAATATTAAATTTAAAGTTACTGAATTAAGAGCAACACACACACACACACACACACACACACACACACACACACACACACACACACACACACACACACACACACACACACACACACACACACACACACACACAGTCTCACCAATCTGGAAGTATGAGTACACAGCCAGGGATTCGTTTACTAGACGATCACGACGAGGGTTCCTGGGCTTTAAGTTCATGATGTCGCTCTCTGCTTTCTCATATGCCAGAGAGACAGAGGGGTACTACAGGAGGGACATTCATAAATAAACAATATATCACACTACAGCAGATACAAGAGTAAGGAAGCTTATGATGCTTTAATTGACTTTAAAGGTCACTTAATCATGGTCATTTTTGAAAATACAATCAAGCTAAAGACATCATCTTTAATACAAATCAATTGCCAGTGAGATGACAACCAGAGTAATAACCATAAATAAGAAATTAGTTTTCTTGCTGAACTGGCCCTAATTACATAATTACTCACAATGTCGGTGGCGAGTTCGATGAAGAGAATAGTGATACAGCCGAGAGGAAGAGGCACGCTGCAGGTGATGTAGATCAGATATGGGGTCAGCTCAGGAATGTTCTTAGTAAGTGTGTAGGCAATGGACTTCTTCAGGTTGTCAAAGATAAGACGGCCTGCACACACAAACACACCTCAATAATACAGCTCAATATCTTTGAATTTACGAAATGCTCATTATTCAGCATATAGCATACTTTTACTTGTACTCTTACTGTGTATAGTAACCAAAAAGGTAATAAAATGTGTAAACAACAGTTTTAGGTGCTGGCCCTATAAGGCAATCTCTTCGAGTACTTTCACTTTTAATCTATTTTTCAGGTCAGATACATTGAAAATAAAAGAGACTTCTGTCAACAGAGACAGGTGTGATAATATCCCCCATGTTTGACCACCATTTTGGTGAAATCACAGATTCTTCTCCTCTTAGTCTCACCCTGCTCCACTCCAGTGACAATGGAGGCAAAGTTGTCGTCCAACAGGATCATGTCTGCGGCGTTCTTGGCAGCGTCGGACCCTGCGATCCCCATGGCGACACCAATATCAGCTTTCTTAAGAGCCGGAGAGTCGTTCACACCATCACCTGTCACAGCGACAATAGAGCCCTGGGGGGATAAAAGATATTAAAAACATCTGAGAATGTGATCTGATCATACACGCTGGATATGAATACATGCAAACCAATTTCTTCCCCTGCAGCTTTCTCATACACAATCCTCCCAGGAAACCATATTGAAATCAGATGTTGGCTTTATAGTGTCTATACATACATACAGTATGTAGGAAACTGGCTTTGGTGATCTTTTTTTAATTATGAAATACATTGCATTGAGGTATATGTAGTAAGGTGAGGTGTGTGTGTGCTTTTTCTTTGTATTTACCAGTCGTTGACAGCTCTCCACAATAATCAGTTTCTGCTGAGGGGATGTTCTTGCAAACACCATCTCAGGATGGTTTCGCAGAGCTTCATCCAGTTCCTCACTGCTCATGTCCTTCAGCTGACCCCCACTGATCACACAGGCACGGGCGTCCCTGCACACACACACAGTGACGCACAGTTACATATGATATGGACAAAGGCATGCATTCCAACAATCCAGTGCATCTCTTGTGACTCTTTGAAGGACAATGATGCCAGACACTGTAGTCATGTGTAGTTATCACACAATAAAAAATAAACATTACACTGCATTAGACAGAAAGGCAATAGGTAGTTTGCAAATACCTCTTGTTGACTTGTTCCACAGGTATGCGCTTCCTCTGGGCAATGTCTTCCACAGTTTCACTTCCTTCTGTGATGATACCAACGTTAGCTGCTATGGCCCTTGCTGTGATTGGATGATCTCCAGTCACCATCACAACCTGAAGTCAAAAAGCAGTCTCATTTAAAATAAATATCTAAACCAACAAGCCGTGTACAGTATGCGGGGCGATTTGGACATACCCTGATGCCAGCGGTACGACATTTCATCACAGCACCAGGCACAGTGGCTCGAGGCGGGTCAATCATTGAGATGAGACCAGCGAAGCACAATCCTGACGTGGGGAAATTCATCTCATCTGCGTCAAATCGATAGCCACGAGGAACTTCCTTCTCACTCAGATAGAGATGACAAAAACCTACAGCAGGAGTGGAAAGAAGAAACAGCAGAACAAAAAAGGAATTTAACTAATATAAGTTTCCACAAAGGAGAAGAAGTCTAATGAATTTGGTATTGCTACTCAAATAAATGGTACAAATATAACCTACGTGTGTATTGAGTGTATTGTGTAACCTCAAATAGACTTTTTCCCGATACAATGTTTAACAAAAGGTAGATGACAGTTTTGGCATACAATTTTCCACAGGCCAGCTGTTAAGGTATAACATATAGAGATATGTATATTGTATGACTCCATGTATTACTGTGTATCATATTGTTTATTTAAGTAGCTGTGTTCATTGGGTAGCGCTGTGCGCATGATTGTTGTGATGTCACTACCAGGGGTATAAGACAGTTAGAGTCACACCCCTTCTTTGCCAGTTCTCATGTCTCTTGACCTGTGTGCTTCAAATAAACAACACCGAGATGAATGGCTAAACTTGAACTGTGAGAATAGTCACCTTTCCGCTGCAGATAGACAAACGGTATACGTTTACTCTGCTAACACCAGCCACATGACTAGGCTACATTAGGGTTGAATGAAGGACTCTCTTACCCAGGACTCGCTCTCCCAGTCCTCCCAGGTCCATGTAAGCGGTCTGAAACGCTTCGCTCCACTGCTCATCCAGTGGCAGCTCCTGTCCTTTTATCAAAATGGTGGAGCAGCGCTCTAAGATACGTTCAGGTGCTCCCTTCATCACCAACAGGTAGCGAAGGTCCAGAGGATCATCCAGTTCATGGATAGATAGCTGGATAGAAAGGGGGTTGATAGAAGCTGAATACAAAGATCCACCACAAATCACCACATTATCAAAGTAGGACAAACCTAAATGATAGTATTAAAAAATGAAAAAATGATCTCCTGGCTAATCTTCTTGTTGACCAATGTAGTAATTGATTAAATATGACACCAGGCCCTGCTCCCACCTGGAACTTGTTGGTGGAGTTGAAGGGCACTTCCACTGCCTTCTTGAAGCGATCACGGTATTCCATAACGTTTCCTACAGAGAGCTCGGTAAACTTCAGCAGAGCGGTCTCTGAAGCATCTCCTACCACCAGCCTCTGTGAGAGATCATACAAGTTTCAACAAAAAACAAACAATAGAAGCCAAACAGCAATATAGAGTACTAAAGCTAGAGCTTAATTGATGTATATTTAGCACACATCGATGTGGACAGCAACATTATAAATTTCACACTTTTACCTTAGGAACAGGCAAGCCTTCCTGATCTGGTCTGAATGTGGCTCTGTTACACAGGGTGGCCACTCTCGCCAGTGAACGCCATGTTTCTGAAGACTGGTCAAAACTCTTACCTGGAAACCACACAATCACATCATTATTAAAATATTACTATTGTGTTAATTAATATGAACTTTTAAACCTCACTGACACAACCTTTTGGCACACTGAGGTTATCCACATTTGAAATGCATGTTGTAGTTGAAATAACAAACCTATGTGACATTATAAATTGCTCAAATAAACAGCATTGGTTGATTTAAAATGAAATGCTTTTAACAATAACAAGTTTTATTGAATGTGTGTACCTGACTGATCTTCAGTGGTGTCAGCGGCGTGGACGTGGTTGTCGAACCAAAGGTGAGCTACAGTCATCCTGTTCTGAGTCAGGGTCCCCGTCTTATCAGAACAGATCACTGAAGTGGAGCCTAAACACACAAACAGTTTAAAAAAGGTTACATACAGTATATGTACCTACATTCATGCTGGATTGTCTTAATATAGAGCACATTCCCTTCATTTCTATATGACCCTGAACAGAACAATATACTAACCTAATGTCTCCACAGCCTCCAAGTTCTTCACAACGCAATTCTTCCTGGCAAGTCGTTTCGCAGTGAGAGACAGACATACCTGTTGACAAAGACTCAGGCTGTTAGAGAAAAAGCCTACAGCAGACACTAAGAAACAAATATTCATACGTTTGCATACTATTGACTAATAAACAAAGCTAGGTTTTTCTTGCTGCCATCAACATCCAATAGGATAATTCGTTCAGTCGAGATCTGATATTATAGAGAAATAATGGACGCTAAACACAATAGATCTATAGAAATTGACATTTGTTGCAGCGACTCACAGTAACTGTAGCAAGTAGCCCCTCTGGCACATAAGCCACCACGATAGCCATGAAGAAGATCATAGCTTCTAGGAAGGCGTATCCAATGAACATGGCAACCACAAAGAAGGTAAACCCAAAAAAGATTGCGAGTCCGGCAATGATGTCAACAAAATGTTCAATTTCTATGGCAATGGGTGTCTTCTCGTTACCCACGCCGCTCGCCAAGGTGGCAATCCGACCAATGATGGTACGGTCACCTGTGCTAATGATCATACCTGTGGCTATACCTAGAGAGCAGAGGAGAAAGAAGTGGCTCATGATCACAAACAAATGACTGAATAGATTATGCCAGTCAAAGGTTTCATATGTTAAGTATGCACTGTTTATTGTACCTTCCATACAGGTTGTAGAGAAGAAAGCAATGTTTTTGGTCTCCAGTGGATTCTCATGAGTGCACTCTGGAGACCTGCTTTGTGGTTCAGACTCTCCTGTCAAGGATGAGTTGTCCACCTGGCACAGAGAGTTAATTCATTAAAGTCTCATTACATGTCCATGAAAAAAAATGGGTAGTAAGGGAGGATGTCTGGTTATGGTTCGGCCACACCTACTTCTCAAATATGGCACAATTCAAAATAAGTAATTTTGTCTGTATTCCGGGTATTCAAATTGTTACTCCAGCTGGCCTCATATGCTGTTAAATACTATAGTCATTACAGTAAGACAATTTACAAAACTGATTTTATGTGGACCCAATAATGAAAAACACAACAACGTCTGGGCCTAAGCTTGCCTCATGTCATATTACAGTAGTCCATATGTACGTATGTTATACAGAATATGTGTGTGAGATCTACCTTGCAGGCCTGACTAGTGATGATGCGAATGTCAGCAGGGATTCCGTCTCCTCCTTTGATCTCCACCATATCCCCCACCACCAACTGGTATGCGTTGATCACGTTTTTCTGACCATCACGGATCACAACGGCTTGCTATTTGTCAGATTTGGAGAAAATCAGCAAAGATGAAGGCACATGAACACATGAAGAAAAGACACAGGGTGAGAGAGATGGAAACAAGTAAAGGATAAAGATAAAAACACATATATATATCATTTTCCGTTACAGTGCAACTAACCTGTGGCACCAGATTCTTGAAGCTGGCAATGATGTTAGTACTCTTGAACTCTTGGTAGTAACCAAAGCAACCAGTCACCACAACGACAGCAATGAGGACGACAGCCAAGTACAGCTAGGGTGAGAAAGAAGATGTTACCATAAAAACAGGTACCTGGTACTGTTTCAAATCAATGTACTCTTTTTATTTGTCTCTTTCTCTATGTCCCCCTCCTGCTCAACGCAATCCACAGATGTATTACTTTTCTAAAATAAATCTAAAATAAAAACATAACTCACATTGTCAAAGCAGTTGACGTTCCCTTTTGCAAATTCGATCCCAAAGGCAATAGAGCAGATGCAGGCTGCGACCCACATCAGACACTGCAGCCCTCCAGCCAGCTGCCTGGCAAACTTCACATACTCTGGAGTTCCTTTGGGAGGCTTCAATTCATTAGGACCATCTCTCTCAAAGACTTGAGCGGCGAAGGTGGAGGTCAGACCCTGGGGATGGAAAACATAAAAAACAAGTATGCTTAGTTTAGGAATACACAAAACAAATGAGCTTGGACACATCATTCTCTTTGAACCTAAGGACCCACACAGGGGGAAAAAATGGAGTAGGATATAAAGATAAAACAAAATAAGTGTATAAGGGAGGATAAAGTTTATGAAATAGAAACTGACATACATTAGAGAAAAAGTATTTCAGAAGAAATGTCTTACCTTGGTAACGCTAGTGTTGTACCTCATTTCCAGTTCATCAATTGTAATCTGATGGTCGTCCTGCAGGAGGAGACATATTGCTTCATTAATTCAGAGCAAACATGTGATGTTTAATAGCTGGCTGGTTGTAATGTGGAGGTTATAATTGCAGAAAGGTTAAGGTAAATGGTAAATGGACTGCAGTTATAAAGCGCTTTCCCAGTCTTTGCAACTACTACTAGTGATTTTATATGTACAAGTCAACATTCACTAATTCACAAACGTTCATACATAGAGGCTGCCACCTGCTCAGGGAGACCACACATTCACGCACCATTGGCCATTGCCTTTGTGCCTGTAGCCATCAGGCTGCACAATCAAGGGCTAACCATGTAACCCATCAAAAGTAACCTATACTTTACAAAATCTGCACTGTTTGTACAAATGACTGTAACCTGCACTCGCTTCTGCACACTTAGATGTAAATATTTAACCAGAAGAACCCAAATATGTATCTATGTTCATTCAACTGGTCAACGTTGACCTTGATATCTTGTTTTAACAGTTATATCATTTTTTTTTAAATCAATTTTTTTACTAATCTCTACTGTCCTGTTTTTCATTCTCACTCTGTTGCTGTTTTAATTCCTGAATTTACCCACGGGGATAAATAAAGGTCCATCTTATCGTCTCTTATCTTATACCAGCGAGAGGAATGAGGGGTTAAGTATCTCTCCCCCTGAGCCATGCCGACCCTGCCTATTCTCATGACTGTGCAGCCCTGAGGCTTCTCTCTTTACTTACTATATCGATTTCTTTCTTCATGCCCTCCATTTTCTCCTTCTTATTCACTTTTTTCTTCTTCTTCTTCTCCGTATCTCCATCCATCTCGAACATGTCGTAAGTGTCCTGATGGCAGAAAATGATTTGCAAAGTGTTTACATAATTACACAATTGACAGACTGGAGTGCAAGAGTGATCCTCTTTCATTATTATATTAAATTATTGAAAGTATACCTGTATAAAAACAAACACCTTATACAATTCAAATGTTATATATTAAACATGAATTAGGTAGTGTATAAAAACAGAGATATAAAATAAAAAAGTAATACTAAAGTCTACCCAAAATCCCAACAAATAATGAAAAAAAAGTGAACAGTCATGTACAGGGTTGTCTACCTTTTTACTCATGGTTGCACGTGTGTTATGGGAATGCTCTCCTAAATCAATGGAGGTCCAGAGCACTCGATCCTTTTTCTTGTCCCCCGAAATGTTGAGTGTCAGCCAGGGTCCAGTCTCAAACACACACCCGTTTCTCTCACTCTCTCTCTCACACACACACACGTACACTATGGTCAGAACCAGGAAAGTTTTTTTCTGGAAAAGCCTTTTATACAAAACAACTCCCTTTTTTATAAGCACATGCGCACACATGTATGTTTAAACACGCATTTTAATACGACTACCTGCGTAATATGGTACTTCAGGTAGCAACAATGTCACCCCTAGGCAGGTCACACACACATACACACAAATACACTCATATCATAAGCTACGCAGGTATCTCTTATCTCCCTTCTGCACGTTTCTTTTCATGATAAACTGATTGGAGTAAAGAGCAGAAGAAAAGTGAAGGTTAAACCAGACCAATGTCGTTCCTACCAGTCTCCGTGACATTAAACTGCATCCAGAACTAAATGCTGCACTATACACACTGCTGGCCAACGAGTCATTCTGGGGGTCGACATTTGATTGATTGCCTGGACACAGTAGCCTAAGCATTAACTGAAAATAGCTGGCTTTGCGTGTCCAGGGAAACTTAGCCATCTTTTCTTCTGCCATAAAGCTAAGACCTGGTGGTCGATTGTACCCAAAGAAAAAGACAAGTGAAACTAAAACAGGATGCACAATTCACAGCCTGAAACCTGTTGCACAGGCCAGACAGTTGCATGTCCTGCTGCACTAAATAGCTACATTCAAAGGGAAAAGACATCACAGAGAAAATAGCCTCCAGCAGTCACAATCCCTCCCACATCAGCAGAGCTACAACAGGTAGCATCAACCACAGAGGCAAGCTAATGGTGTCAGCAAGCATGTCTACTGTTGTTTTTGCCTCCTGCAGTTTGAGTGGCACAGTGACTGTCACTGTTTAATAAGCACTCCTGTCCCCACATTTTTACCCTTTGTCAGTTTCTGAGTTTTTCTTATGGGGACTTTTGGATTAGTGTTACTTTTGTTTTTAATCGCAACAAAACCACAAAACACAAAGACCTAAATGGTTTATGTTTTTTTTAAATCAAGAACACACTGGTTCACTGACATTCAAGATCAACACCAACCTGTTCTGGCTGAGGGTCATTCTATCAGATATGCGTCAGCTAGCATGCTGTCTATATATCAATAACCTCTGACAAAGGACCATTACACTTGTAGAGGTTAAAAAAGGCACACTGTTGCAGCTCCAGTAGCAGATACTTCATAACATAATCATTGATATTACCTACTAGGAATATCCACCCAAACATACACTTACAGCCATCTTGATACTATAAGCAAGGCAAATCCTTCCTGTGGGGACTCCAAGTAAGAAATGCATTGTTTTACATCCTGTTTCATTATGCTATTCTTTATTGAAAAAGAAAAGTCAAAATTAAGATAAGGTCACCCTGTCCCTTGACTTTTCCTGCCCAGAACATGTTGCATGCTGGGTAAACAAGACCCAGGTACGATAAGTTGTGTTTAAGTGAGTCAATATCTTTATGTAGCCTGTAAACCGTAGAGTGACAGTGGCTGTGTAACCAAAGCAATGTTATCAACCAGATGTTATCAGCTCTAATTACACATTACTGGGGGGCAGGTGAGGATGGAGAGTATAAAGGGGAAGATGCAGTAACAAAAGTGTGAGAGACGGGCACAGATAGAGGGACCAAAACACATAAACACACAATTGTTGCCTCGAGGTTAAAAGGTAGCTTCACAAAAAAAGTTATGTTTGTCAATGGTCTGAGCACTACTAAGGACACATTAAAGAATCTCTAAAGAAATTATGTGTATTGAGTTCCATTATAAGAAATGTTTGATCCAGTGATTTTGACCCCTACAATTTACTTAACATTAAAGTATCTGTCTCTGCTCTTTTAATTTTCACCTTTTTTTTAATGCTGAAGTTGTAGTATAACAGACATATGACCACATATGAGGTGATTTGTGTACTACACTGAATAACAGTGAAGTTGTTGAGTCTTTTCTACAAAGAAAGTACCCAAAAACCTTCAAAAGCTTGTTTTACTAAACACTTGACAATTAATGTTGTTTTAAGTGATTTTGCTTTTTCACGAAACTGTGTCTCAGGGCTTCTTAATATTTAAAAACCTATTAATGTGTCATACCAGATTAACGGGAAGAAACTCAGCTAACTTGCGATACGAACAATTTTTACCAAAACAAAACACAAGTCTCATAAGAAGCGTCTAAATGACCCCTGAGCGAAAAAATGCTAACGCACTTGGCACAGAACTCAAGGTGAAGAAACCCTTATTACTTATCGTAACTGCACATACGAGATATCAGATTAAAGCTGATATTCCACAGATTATATAGGTATTAGTATCATCACTGAGCGATCAGAACTCGCGACAGGGCAAGCAAACACAGACATCACAACACGTAGCATTACGGAGCAAACACAGGAGATCGTCTCACCTTAGCTGTTATTCTGATCAAAAGTCGTGTTCAATGGCATTAAAACGATAAAAACGCTGCTCTAGGTTAATCCATAGGTTAATCCAATGTCTGTCACTTTAAAAAAAAATATTGATAATCCATAATTCAATTTTTATGTAAAAATCGGAGAATAAATATTAGCTGCTAATGGTAGCCACCAGAGTGTATCGCAGCTTCCGGTTTTGGCTACGCATCACTCTCACTCCTTATAGAGAGGCGAAGTCCCGCCCTTCTACTTCCGCCCCATGGGACCTTATTTCGGAAAAATTATGTATTGAAGTCAATGGAGAGAAAAAACGTATCTTTCGATCCCGTTTGAATTGTGCCATGAATTACACATAGTTTGTCAGTCTTAAAAAATTATTTCCATGTCAAAAAAGTCAGAGTTTGTCGTAAAACTGTTGAAATATAAGACTATGAAAAATACGCAACTAGAAAAACTACAAATCCCAGAGTCGCGTAAGTGATGTCATAATTGTTTTCCTCCACTAAATATAAGAGATAGCTAAGATAACTTTAACAATATGCCTGTGTGCTTTGTACCAGGCTGTAATCATACCAGCAATGGGTCTTACTC
>NW_011333582.1:0-2572 GCF_000735185.1 Notothenia coriiceps
TCATTCATCATGATAGGGGGACTTGAACGGCGGTATGGGCTGTTATTGAAAGTGTTTAAGTGCTGGAAATATGCTCATTGGATAATAGTTTGCAGGGTGCTTTTAATTGCCTCCTCGATTTAATGCAATTTACGTATTTTTATTGTTTGCTCTCTCTCTTTAACGTGCATATACAACGTCATTATCGTGGTCTGCACAAACTTGTCATCATGTGTGTATTCTGCTAACTGCACTGTCCATAACTATTTGATAGGAATACATTTCTAGCCGAGGCTATTTCCTTGTTTTTCGGTGATTTAGTGGGCTCGTTTGTGGGATGTTGCGGATGAGTTTCACCGAGACCGCCTACTCTGAACAACCAATCACCGTACTGACCGCTTCTAAACTCATGCACGAGAATCGACGTCATCCATAGCAACGGCGCGTCACTCTTAGTTCACTCTTAGTGATTTATCCTTAGTATGAGTAGGTCTCAGCGGCTTTGTGAATAACTTTTAAGAAAAAACTCCTACGTAAAATGTTTTAGCGCGAGTTAGGAGCACTCCTAGCGGTAAGATAAAATGCTTTGTGAATACGGCCCCAGATATGGCATGTCTTCATCCCTGTATTGCATCATATAAAATGTTTGTTGCTAATGCATCTGCTCTTTAAAGGTTCAGGAGGACCTACAGATGTACATAACAGGTTTTTAGAGTAGGTTAAGAAGGTGCATAGAAGTAGATTATCATTTGAACACATAGGGAACAAATGAACAAGCGGTTTAACACCGTAATAACTTCCTCATCTCCTCAGAAACAGCTGGAGACCCCGGCAGCTCCTCCACTATTGTGTCACACACTGTAACAAATGCCTCCTTTCACCACCGACACCACCTTAGTGACAGGATAAAGTGGAGGGTGTAAGCCCTTCTTCAAAGTAGGATGTAAGGGGTGCAAGCTTTACATTCTGCTAATCTGACCTGGGGGCTTCCGCGTTAGCAACTAGCTCTAATGCTAATCCTCTCACTGAGCTGCTATCAGAGACACAGGACGGGAGGCTGAACCGCGGAGAAAAGGGACTTCTTGTTGTTGTTTCTGTCTGAAAGCAAAGTCAAATATCCGTTCTATTCTCTTCTAAATATGGACATTTCTTGCACTTAATGCAGACTGGTTCTCGTATTCTTGTCACAGCTGACATACCGAGACTTCCTGCTAATTGATCAGTGTTGAAAAGCCACCGTTGGATGTGTTGACCTTAAAGCCTACACTTTCTATACATGAAGAATTGATTCCTGATTTGCTTCCTGTCCACCTAGTTTGTTCCAGAAATGACATTCGGGTCGTTAGTGGTTAGATGTAACCACTAGTACCTATGGACACTAAGTCATAAGGAGATGAATAGCATAAAGAAAGGAAACAGCTGTCAATGCTTCAGCCAAACGTTATGCAGTTCATATCTGAAATAAGGAAGAGAATATGAAATATCCACATGTTGTTTTTCAATTATGAAAAGCATCCAAATGTGACAAAAGTGAAATAAGGTGAGCAATACAATGAGAGACAGATAATACAGGCAAACACATTAGCTTATTACCCCCAAACTATTCTCTTGAAAGGTTACAAAAAGGAATCTAATTTCCTTTGAATATCTCAACAGTTTTTATCCAAATTAGAAGCAGCTTCCACTGAAGGACATGAAACCTCCCTGCAGTGACGCCGATATGTTACAACCGTCCATCTGTGTGTAATCCCTGAAGTGTCATGGCTGATACATGTAGACTCTGCTCATCAACGCAGTGGTGGAGCTGCCGGCTCCATCTTCACACATGAATGTTTTATCAATTCAAAGAGGCTTTAAGACCTGTTATTCCAACGTTTCATTACCAGCACTCTGAATGACCTCAATTCGTGAGGAGTTTGGGTTCCTTAATGTACTGTAAACGCCTACGGTCATAGTGGTTAGGATCCTCACATCTCCCTCTATTGCTCACACACGGACACGGACACACACACACGGAGACGAGGTGCTTATGTTGGCCAGCATTTGCTTCAAACATTCATTCGCAATCATAGTGAACGATGTGGCTGCGGTGACAACCTGCAGAGACATGAAAGACGGTGATGGTGGAGGGCTCAGCGGAGGATTAATTCCTGGTAGAACACACACACACACACACACACACACACACACACACACACACACACACACACACACACACACACACACACACACACACACACACACACACACACAGAATATTAACACTGTGCTGGGTGCCAGATGCATTGAACTTAAAAGGCCGGTAAAGCAGGTACACACACACACACACTAAAAATAGAAAGTCTTTCGACGTGTGTGTTTCTGGGTGGTGCTCTCCATGTTTGGAGTATAGACAGGAAAGCTAATAACAGTTAATGAGAGAGCAGTTAGCCGCTGGGTCGTCCAAGGGCTGGGGATGTGTGACACCCGATGAAATTGCGGAGGACAGATGGGTGTTAGTTGCAAACGAGGGGGTGTGAAGTGTGAAATGGGTAACTCGATACATGAACCACATCCAACAGTGTGTGTTCTGTGGAGGCTGCAGAACTTAAGC
>NW_011333582.1:2854-5752 GCF_000735185.1 Notothenia coriiceps
TGACGCTATGAATGGCGCTCGTGATGGATTACAGAGCCATGAACTACCTTGACAACCAGTGACTCGACGCGCCGACAGTGCCAACACAAACAGTAACCAATCTACATCACACACACAACACACACAACACACACACTACACTAAACACTACACATCACTACGGCCACGCACACCAATCATTTCGGATACATCAGCTATCCAGCCGGCACACATCATCACCCACACAACATCTCGAGCACACACCCCTAACTATAAAAACACAAAAAAATATATAGATTAAACAACACACTAACTCAACACACACACACAACACACACACACACAACACACACAACCACATACATACACACACACAACACACACAACACCACACCCCATCAAACAGATTAAATGAGCACAATAAATTTTTGAGAAAAGTCGAAACTACCACATCACACACAACGAGCAAACACGCTATCAATACAGTGCTGCCTGTCTCACCTCATTTGTATTGCTCCTTGCCTCCGTCTGTCTAATGTTACAAAAAGTTCAAAGGGGTTTTATTTGGCATCAGCCCTTTGAATCGGTCCCCGGTAGACAACTTTCCCATCAGCCACTGCTGGCTGCTGCTGCTTGCTTTCACTTCCAGCTTCTCGGCCAAATTCAAGCAACACCTGGACGTTTACAGCATATGCTACTACATTTTACTGGCTTGTTTTCATCCATCAAGTCACAGCCGGCTTGTGGTGAGAATGCTTTGACATCATCAAAGAAAACTGACCAAAAATCAAAATGCTAGCCCTCTTATCGTGCTGGATTCAAGTAGCTGTCGTTGATCAAAACAAATGCAAACAAGCCAGTTCATACCATCCAACATATACTGTTATTACGGACACCAGACAAAAGCCAATATAAGAGAAATGCATTGTCCAAATGTGGCTAATCTCATCACCAATTTCAGTTTGGCTAGCTCCACACACACACATAAGGAAGGAAGTAGCTGTAGAGGACACAACCACGGAGGCAGAGCATTAACGATCCCATTTTAGTCCACTTTTTAATAGCTACACATGATGTCATCTTAAGAAAGTTGAACTTCCTGTCGCATGGGTGGACCTTGCCTTGCTAACAGGTATCTGAAGGTTAGAAGGAGACGGGGAGCGATGCCCTCATGAACCAATACGACCCCAGGAGCGGGGGGGGGGGGGGGGTGGTCCGGGCATTGTTCTGTAGCTCGAGCAGAAGATGGAGAGAAAGAAATGACAGGAAAATAGAGCCGGGAAAAATGGACATGACAAAGAACAACTAATCTGGGAATTGTGTACAAATAAAAAGAAAGACGGACGCTGACAGGAGAAAAATGAAACAAAAGGGACAAACAAGGCAGGAGAAAGGTTGTAGAGGAGACGGAGATAATATTAGAAACAGGTCAGTGAACACCCTCCCTCCCCCTCCTCATCCTTATTCCCTCCCCACTTCCCACCACAGGCACTGATGCTGTCAAACCGAACTACAGCGGATCTTCGTCTCCTCTCCTGTCTTCATTTCCTTTCCCCATCTCCCTCCTTTTTTCATTTCTCTTCCCGTTTCTGCCTCCCCTCCGCCTCCTTCTCTCACCGTCAGCCTCTCCCTCGTGAGCTGTGAATATCAAAGATGCTGGCATGCCGCCTGCAAAACTTCCCCCTCTCAACTTCACGCTGCACCAACCTGCATCCAAGGTCACATGTAGCCCCCACAGACAGAGTTATGTTACTATGATCTTATCCTGTAGCCCACCAAATGTCAGGAACATATGCTCATCGCAACCGTCTCCAGGTGACATCTTTCTGTAATGTATTTATTTGTATTTACTGATATATGAGTTACAAGACAAGTGCATGGTGCAGTGTCACAGATACACAGAAGACAGTCAGGGGGATGTACACAGAGACAACATCCTTAGTCTGCATGACAACCATCTGATGATGATAACAACATCGACAGGCTCAATAGTGATACTGATCACGATACATTGAATAAAAGGACAAAACAATGACGTTTAGTGATCGTGGAATATTTGTGATGAGTATGGCGACAGGTGACATCTTCAAGTCACCAACCAGCGTCCAAGGTCACATGTAACCCCCACAGACAATGGGGTTCTTTTATTTGGGGTTAAGTACATTGCCAGAATAAATGAGAAATGAATTTAACTTCTGTTAGACAGCTATATGCCATACATTCACAGTCCATATTTATTCAGTGTGATAGCTGTCACAGAAGTTAAATCCATGTCTCACTTATTCTGACAATGTACTTAACCCCAAATAAAAGAAACCATTAAAAAGAGTTGTTAAATAATAGTGAAGTCACGTTGTAATAACAATAACTCATCTCTCTCTCGTTTTATTTTTGAGCTTTGCTAAAAGCCACTGTGTCAAGTGTCCATCTTGGGTTGCCGTCCGGAGTTCTCCAATATGGCGGACCATCTCGCACATGCGCGAAACGTGAGGAAAACAAAAGTGCCGCCGAAGGACTGTTCCAATCTCCAGCATACTTGGAATTCCACCGAGGCCGCGTCCTTGGTTTGGGGGAAATTTCGAGGCTGCACATGGGTAGACTTTGTGTCCTTCCAATCCCCACAATGCTTTGCGCACGGACCAATTTCAAAAACCCTTGCGGAGAATGGCTGAACCGACGCAGCACACATTTAAGTATGTAGTGGCGTAGAACATGTGTTGGTAAATATGTTACTTTGTTACAAGTTCATAATTAGATAGACATCGTGAGTTATTTATTTTCGGTACAGTTTATGTTGAAACCGTTAGAGAGAGTGGCACACTTGTTAGCCTGTTCCATTCTTCTTCGTTTTCCGAAGCCGTGGCTTGGAAGCATACTTGCTTCGTTTCTGAAGGAAGTGACTTGGAAGTACGCGACTAC
>NW_011333582.1:6043-9828 GCF_000735185.1 Notothenia coriiceps
ATTTCATTACTAGACGATACAATATTTATTATCATTATAGTATTACTATTTTGGCGATTAGATAAAATATAAATTATATTTGATGCTTTGGTTACAATTCCGAAAACTTTGGGAAAAATATTGTTTTCCATAACTTTTCAAGGGCCTTGGAATTTCCATTTTGAATTTCCATAACTTCTCCAGGTTTGTAATGACCGTAGGAACCCTGTACAGAGCTCGATTTCTTCTTCCTAATTACGGCCTGTGTTTGTGCAAAAGAAGCACACACACTCGGTCACGATGGCTTCACAGCAACGTCCCGGCAATCTGCTTCCTCCGTCTTCTGTGTGACCGTCACATCTGCTTTGGTCGCTAATGAAAATAGCGCCGCGGTCATGAAACGTTTCCAGCTGACCAGCCGCTCAGCCAATCCTCTCCATTCCTAACAAGGACACCCCCACGAGTCCGACTTAACATCGATTCCACATCTGCCGGTACTACCAATATCTGGCACACTTCATTGGAGTTTGGGGAGACTTTGAACAGGTGTTGTGCTTCTATCCTGATCGAGGCTGAGTCTTTTGATCAGCTGTATTTTAACTGCCTCATATCAAGCTTCAAACCCTAAAACATATTGATGTCACATCTGCAAAATGGCAGGTGTCCTGGAGAGAGGTTTTGTAATCATGCGTGACTTTCCTTCAGCTAAAGACAGATCTTTGAGGAAATGTATTTATGTGAAGGGACTGGGGTTTAATAACAAGCTTGGGACTTTGAAGAAGCAATATGTAAAAATAAGAAGCACTGCAGGGGGTCTGAACAAGAAGTGTCCTTGCAAATCTGTCACTGTGGTGCAGCTCAGCTCGTCTGTGGACCCACTCGCGCTGTAACACATCTACATTTTTCAATCATCGATTCAGCGCCAGGAGAGGGTTTGTGATTATCTACTTATACCCGTTCAATACTGCCAAGAAATAATCTTCTTTTCGGATGAGACAAAGCAAGAGTTGCGTCTCTCATTCAAAACAAACCATGGTCGATACATTGCATCCTGGTCTTTTCAGTTAAGTCGGAAAAAAAAAAATGGTTTCCTAAAATGGATTTCTCCCAAAAATGGGCATACGGCACGGTATCAAAATAAAATCCACCGAAAAGTCTCAGAAGTGTTTCTAAGGGAGGATTTTCTTCCTGCTCTGGATACATCCCAGCACTAGGGGGGGGTCTGTGTTCATCCTGATGAATTAAAGAAATCATTACATGCAGATAAATACCAAATAATCCCCCTGCAACAGATCTTTATCAGCGGTTATCATGAACGCTTGTGGGCAGGAAAGATTCCTCTACAACGTCTGAGGATTATTTCTGACACACACTTCCTTTATCTTTAAGAGCTTGTGTTGGTTCTCAAACCATCACTTATCCTTATCTTGCCTTTAGGAGGGGGGCTGGACAGCTTTCTCTGTCAGACGTGGAGGGAGATGGTGTTTATCTTGTCATCAGAGATGGACAGGGGATCTATTTAAGGTGTTAAGGAAGGGAGGATGGATGGAAGGACGCTTCAAAAACATCTGGGTGGGAAGTCCTCCTGGTGGAAGGGGGGTATTTAGCAATTTCATGTCTCACTAGCTCAGGATAAAAGGGATTGTTTCGTTTTCTGAATGAACCTGGAGGACACAGACTTAAGGCCAGTTGTATTGTGACAGCTTTCCAGGTGCGGCTATTCAACATCTTAATCATGAATGTTTCCAAAAGATCTCCTTGTGGTTTATTTCTTTATGTTCTTGTGTCGATACGTAGGAAGTCATCCGTGCAACAGATACTTGAGCTATCAGTGGATGGATTCATCTGTAGGCCAAAGCCTTGAGACCATGTTGTCTATATGTATGAATGGGTTAAGTTGTGACGTGAATATACAAGATGATTACTTAGAAATAATACTTACAAGGAACCTTGGAAGGGCATCAACTTTTACCACAGCAGGTTTAAAAGGGAAGGTAATAGGCCAAGCAGCTTTCCAGGTGCGGCTATTCAACATCTTAATCATGAATGTTTCCAAAAGATCTCCTTGTGGTTCCTTTTCTTTATGTTCTTGTGTCGATACGTAGGAAGTCATCCGTCAGTGGATGGATTCATCTGTAGGCCAAAGCCTTGAGACCATGTTGTCTAAATGTATGAATGTAATACTTACAAGGAACCTTTGAAGGACATCAACTTTTACCACAGCAGGTTTAAAAAGGAATGTTATGTTTTGCTCTCAGCAGGAGGTAAATAAAGACTTTGTGTAGCCATGTAAACCAGCAGGATGTATAAGATAGGACTATATTTATCCTGAAGGAAATTGTTGTGCGTGACAATCACATCAACAATACACTAACAGTGCTGTGCAAAGAGAAATTCAATAACTACAGAAAACATCGATGTAGGAAATACAGAATAAGACGGAGGGAGATGCAACTCCTTTCTGTTGATGTTGCTCCAATCAAGCCGAGTGCCGTTTCCATGTCAGGGTCACGGTTGCTGTGACAAGCCTGGGGTTATTTTGGGCTTTCCAACCAATCAGCCGCTCAACACGCTGACCCCTCGCACGCGGAGCCTGCTGGGAATCGATCGACCGCCCGCTGCTCCAGGTGTCCTTCCTCTCAGCCAATGAGTCATTTGAGAGCAGCTCGAGGATAAGAAGGGGAAATTGCCCTCTGCGTTCCTTTAGCCCCGGGTGGTCGTCTTGCTGTGGCATTTCCAGGTGACATATCTTAATTTGTCCTTGGATTTCTTTCTTTTCGATGTGCTGAGATTTTAAGGACCATTTTCCCTTCTTCTTCTTCACTTGATTCAGATCTCGAAGTATCATAAAACTGGCTTTTGAATGGTCTTTGTGTCATTTAGCGTGTCTTGCTACGTGACCACGATTACTACACCTCTATCTACACTGAACAAAAATATAAACGCAACACTTTTGTTTTTGCTCCCATTTTTCATGAGATGAACTCAAAGATCTAAAACATTTTCTACATACACAAAATAACCATTTCTCTCAAATATTGTTCACAAATCTGAAAAAATCTGTGATAGTGAGCACTTCTCCTTTGCCGAGATAATCCATCCCACCTCACAGGTGTGGCATATCAAGATGCTGATTAGACAGCATGATTATTGCACAGGTGGGCCTTAGGCTGGCCACAATAAAAGGCCACTCTGAAACGTGCAGTTTTCTTTATTGGGGGGGTCGTGTGGGGGTCGAAACCAGTCAGTATCTGGTGTGAGGGTTAGGGTTAGGGTAATGTTGTGAATTGGAGTGGCCTGTGTCGTCGTCCATACATGACGCCTGCCATACCATAACCCACCGCCACCATGGGCCCACTCCGATCACAACATTACGCCCTAACCCCTAACGCCTAACACCCTGCACACCAGATACTGACTGGTTTTCGACCCGCGCCCCGACGCGCCCCCAATAAGCAAAACTACACGTTCAGAGTGCCTTTTATTGCGTGGAGCCTAGAGCGCCACCTGTGCATAATCATTGCTGTCTAATCCAGCATCTTGATATGCCACACTGTGAGGTGGGATGGATTATCTCGGCAAAGGAGAAGTGCTCACTATCACAGATTTTTTCAGATTTGTGAAACAATATTGACGAGAATGGTAGTTTTGGTGTTTATAGAGAAAGTTTTGATCTTTGAGTTCATCTCATGAAAAATGGGAGCAAAAACAAAAGTGTTGCGTTTATATTTTTGTTCAGTGTATTTACTTAACACAAAAAGTAAGGTAATGTGGTGTTTGGTAGATGAGGTTCCTATGTTGTAACA
>NW_011333582.1:15714-24113 GCF_000735185.1 Notothenia coriiceps
TTCTTTATAATTTTATTTATGTTTCACTTTATTCTCAGATGTACGTTCGATGAAGCCTTGCATACATCAATCATTCTTCTATATAGAGGTCCTGAGGTTCAGGGGTGATCAGGACGTCTTTGAGTATTCGGTAAAGAGTCGGTCCGTTGTAGTGAGGTGGGTTAGTTACACGCGTCGTGTTTCTTTTGGTATGAGGAATACTCGCGCAGGGTTTCCTTCCGCCGAGGCGTCGTCGTTAGACAAACGAATTCAAGTAACCTCTGTGTTTCGATTGCGTGTGCAAGGGAACACAACAGAACTCCTCGGAACTTGTTGGGTGCGAATAACAAATAATCGGGAACAGAAAACAGAGTAGCCGCCAGTGGGAGGAACACTTCTGCGCGGAGTGGGGCGTCAAACTCCGTCCCGCTATAAGTTGTATTAGATTAATGGTGTCACCAACGATTTCTCCCTTGTGGTTGGCTGAAAGTTCCTACTAATGTGCTGTCTCTCTCTGACCCCTTCGAATATTTTTTCAGAGGGGGCACACTGCCTCTCATAACCTCTCTAAGATGTCACACTCATTCGTACGATGCGTCTGCGAGAGTGACATTCGGAGGTACACAAGGGAGCGAGCCTGGTCAACGCGTAGTCTATAAGTTCACCTCCTAAGACCTCGTTTACCGTGAATTACCGGTAACTCTTCTATTAGGAAAAAACGTAAAGCAATCAAGCATGAAAAACACAAGAGGCACACAATTCTTTCGTCCGGCTGGACGGGGGAGGAAGGACACAAGTTGTCAGTCCGAGACGTCCTGCACCCTCCTGTTACAGAGACGTACACTACTTGTTAATGTCGAATCCGGTCAAAAGCGGTTTCAGAAACAAGTTTGACATCGTCGGAGGGTAGGTGGACGACGTGGGGGTTGCTGTGTGGTCACAAACCCTATGAACGAGGATGTGCAAAGTAAAGTCATAAAATCGAACGAACCCAACGTGCCAGACTGCAAAAGAAGAAGGTGTAGGTGAGGAAGGTATAAAAAATTGTCGTCGAACCACGCCTCACAAGGACTGGCCGCCGAACAATGGTGTATAAATGTCTAACTTTATCAACCGATCTTTCGTTTTACGGCTTGGCATTACCGGGAGGAGAAAACAAAGGACCAACGACTTAAATGAAGGTTTTTAGAAAACACTGGAAGACGGGTTCACATCATAGCTAGAAATCATCAATAAATTCCGAACGAACCCCGACAACCCGTGACAGAGACTTCATCAACAAAGAAAAGAAAAGAATGAGGTGACTCCAAGAAAATGATAACGAAACTGACGGCGCGAACCGAAGTTTGAGATAAAGTTTCAGAGGATACTTCGACGGGAACTTGCAGACTGGGCGGGAACTACTCTCCGGAGTAACGCCGGTCAGCCTAACTCTCTTCATAGTCGTTGGGGGGGTAGTGTTGCTCTGTTGGAGAAGCCTGTGACCTAAGATCAACATAACTTCTCTGTAGCTATGTTCGTATGACAATAAAGAACCTTGTCGTCATCCAACACGGTAAATACATTTCCAGTCATGAGAAAGAGAGTACAGCCCTCTTTTGCAAACACCTATGTTGTTACAAAGCATCATATCTCATTTAAAATACCCAGATCTAACGTTGCAGTCAAAGTGGAGGGAACCATTGCTAAGAGTTATTTCTCAGGGCTTAGTAAGTATAAGAAATACATGTGCTCTGTACACTCAGTCACACCCTGGCAGATTGGTGTGTAATCCATACACAAAGACAGAAACATGAGAACAGAATGGGTGAAGATTAAGGATAAAAGTGAGATATGAGACACACCGAGAGCCTGGAGAAAGACATGGGACAGATTTAATGAACGTAGAGTCAGAAAACCCAAAGCTTTATTGGCAAAACGCTGAGCGGTCGAGGCGAAGACAATCAATAAGCCCCATTTTGCTTGAGTGTCTTTATTTGAACAGCTACGTTTGATGCTTTAATTACGGGCTATTTTAAACCTGAAGATTGGAAACGCTGCAATATATATATATCGTTTTTGAATTGCTACATCAAAAGACTATTTGTTTACACATGATTTGCTTTTAACAAGATTTAATTGATGGTGTAATCCCTGAGGATTAGACGATTGGTCTAATGTACAAATCTATAAGAGGACGGCGATCTGGGGGATTGTAATAATTAGAGAGGTTCTTCTGGGACTTGTTAGAAATTAAAATCAATGTTGATATGGCGTAATTTGAATTAAATACACTATTTGATTTAAATCAGTTTTATTCTGAAAAACCGGAAGTTCTCACTATTAGCTTAACACTTTTATTCTGAAAATTCGTCACTTCCGGTTAGCATTTAGCATCTGGCGGAATCATACGATTTCAAACCTTGAACCAAGGTGAAATGACATGTGATGTTGTACACTGAGCACACTGGGATGAGCACTCATTTATTGACGCTGAATAATGTGTAGCAGGGAATGTTTAAATAACCACAGACGCCAGAATGATGCAATTTAGCTACAGAAAAAGGCAGGAATTGCATTGGACCCGCCCCCCGACAACGCCGGCCAATAGGAGAAGACCTCAGATGACAACAGGAAGAGCAAGCCAAGAATTGATCTCTTCGACCCCCTGACCTGAACTGACCGGTCGTTTGATGTGGAGAGCGCCTCCACTCGCACATTTCATTTTGTACACCACCGCATCTTTTGTGTAATTAAATGCTGTTAACTTTTATAAGCTTCCCTTGACTCTTTTCAGTCTCTCCTGCCTTCAGGGTTCTAGAATTGCTTTCAGACTTCACTTCTGGGTTAGACTTCACTTCTTCACTGCTGGGACGACTTGTTCACGAACATCAGGAGATACAACGAGACAAAAATACAAAATAATGACTTGTTGTGACTGAAACGTTTCATTCACCTCCACTTTTTGGTTAGAAAACTGTCTTTTTGGTGCTTTTTTTCGTAACATAAACCAGTCCTTATAATAATTTAAACTACATTTGAACAGTCCCGACCTCCCAGAGTGACTTCAAATTGCTTTAAGTCTGCATTTCAAACTAGAAACACACACAGAACCTCATGCTGCCGGGTGGACGGACAGAAAAACCTGCATTTTTCCTCACAGTCTCTTTGAAAGTCCGTGCAGTCATTTAACCGTCGAATGAGAAAAACCAGAACATTTTCCTAAAGCCTTGGGAGCGAGTCTTCCAAGGTGTTGCAAGATTAAATGTACGTTAAGTCAAAACTGACTTTTACAAGAGGGAGTTATTAAAAATGTTATAAAATGCAGCGGGCTTGCGTCTGTCAATCAAGCGTTCACACATCCCCCTTTAACCACTTATTCAAACAGCTGTTGTCTTCATTAGAAACTATTTGAATGTACACACGTGTGTTTTCTGGCTAATTGCTTACTCGCTTCAGAACTCGATTGAATTCTAAAAACATGTTTTTCCAGCCTCATCAGAAAACCTTAATAGATGCAGACTATTTGGGAATAAATCTAAATTAAGAGCAGACCCAGAAAACACACCAATCAAGAGTCATTCTTATTTAAATATATGTGATTTTCATTTATTTTTAGAGCCTGGTTTATACCGTAGACTCTACAAATGCCTTCACAATGACATCTTGAGTATCAGTACGTTTTTAGAAAGATCTTGTCTTAGAATAGATGCATATACTGTATATATATGCAAATTTCCCCTCTGTGGGACCAATAAAGGTATTCTGATTCTGATAACTACTCCTGACCTCAACAGCGCACATGTGCGTGTGGGAATACCTTTGTATGAATGTTGATTCATTAATTGTAATATTAAACCAACGTGTAAAAGGCACTTCAAAGCGAGCATGCCGTCCAATCAAAAGTTCACGATGTTTCCCTGTGGACGATAACAGCATTGTTTCATTGAGGAAACGTGTGAATGCTTCACCTCTCACACGGCTGGCCTGCCTATTATATCATCAGATCAAAAAACAAATGTTAAAGCCTCACATCAAAGCCTCGTCTGGAAGAATCCATCTCTCCAATTGTGGCTGATTAGAAATCCTCTTGAGGGGAGAGAACGTGTGGCGGGATGAAAATGAGATGCCTCTGTCGTTACGGCGAGACGAAGGAGAACGATTAGAGACGGAGGTTTCTTTTTGCATCTCTCTCCTATTTCTACTTGTTTTGAATGTGCACACAGGAGGAGTCGATCATGATGGTGGTGTGGGTGTTTGCCCAGGACTCGTTGGCCGAACACTAACCCAAAGGTTTCCGGATCCATCTGTGGCGCTTAGAGAAAACAGAAAGGCTCTGCAGCTACAGCAGGACGGACGGGTGGGTGTCGAACACCACACCGATCCAACGGTGCTTCACCTCAAATAACCCTGACTTCACATTTTATAGTGAATCAAATGCATCTGATTGAATGTGGGCGGATTCATTGGACTAATGTGCTAAGCCCCGCCCCTTTTTAGAGACTGCTGCTACGGCAAGAACAGCCTATAAGGAGTTTAACGAGGAAAGCACGACAGATTAGACACTCACATTGTTTAGTAAGGTTTGTAAAAGCTGTTACTTGGATTTAAGATGACACAAAAGCTCATAAACATGTTCTACAGTGTTTGCCTACGATAGATACAAGATATTTGACCAAAAGAAAAGACTGAGGATAACACGAAATAGACAGTATTGTACGTTGATGCTAAGCTAGAGATATGCAAGATTGCTAACCATTGATAGAGCTTCATTTTAACATAAACCGTGACATCATGGCGAGGAGGTGGTGGCGCAGTGGGTTGGTGTTGGTGTTGGTGTTGGGATCAGGGTTCAAACCCCACTGCAGTCAGCATGTCGTTGTGTCCCTGAGACACTTCACCCCAAAGTGCTCCTGTGGGGATTGTCCACAGTGTTGAGTATGTAAATCGCTTTGGATAAAAGTGTCTAACAAGTAACATGTCATGTAATCATAGAATAATTTACATTGTTAAGCCGGACATGCTAACAGTGTAAAAGTAATAACAAAACACTGTGTCGTGGCTTGACGTGCATTAAGAGCGGTTTTAGATAATTTAGTGCCGTTTAGTTGAAGGTCAATTACACAAAGCAATCAGAGTTTTAATCTCGACGACATGAATCTTCAGCCTGTGGATTATTCTCCTTAATAACATGCATTTTTAATTAAAACGACACACAGTGGGCGTTTATCACCACCAGTACCATGAAGCAACTTCTTCTTTAACGCAGTGTATTTCAGGCATTGACTGCATGAGCTATTTTTTACCTTTAAATCAAATCATTCTCACTTTGTAATAAATGTAATTTCATTTTTACCCAGCGATACAGCTCCATAAATAAAGAACATGTTGATTCTCCCACTATCACCGTTGTGTAGTTTATTATAGTATCTCTAATTTAGTTGATCCATCACAACGGCCTCAGAGACACACTGGTTTATTTAAAAGCTGCAATCAATCACGAGAAAGAAACACGCATGATGTACGACTTCTTCACCGTTTCAAAACGCCATACTGTTATTTATTCATAGTGCTTTAAAAAGTGGGCAAATAAACGTAATGCAGGCGATACGAGGCGCAGGGAATGAATAACAGTTTGTCGTTGGAAACCCCAACAGACGCGTGGATATTAGTGTAATACAGCCATACTTGCCAACCCTCAATATTTTCGCGGGAGACTCCCGATTTCACTGCCCTCTCCGGGTTTTCTCCCGGGGTTATATTTCTCCCGATTTAGGACAAAATTAGATTTACTCAGGACTGTTTCCACTCGGACTTTAATACAGCTACACTATTGTTCGGTTTCCATGGTAACACTTCTCTTTAGCAGCACGCGCAACTGAAAGTCTGGGAGGGTGAGGAAAATAGTTCATGTTAATCTAATACAGCTCCAAAACCCCCCCGCGGTGGTTTTGAAATGCTCCCGATTTCTGAGGTCTCAAGGTTGGTAAGTATGAATACAGCCATGTATGTTCCCCACATTCATCTACTGCTTGAGTTACCGCTCTGCCTCTCGCGGCACGGCTCTGCCTTTGATGTCGGAGAGAGAGATGCAGCAAGAAATGGAGAAAGTGTGTTTGTGAAATTGACCGGAGCGTTCCTGGCAGCGAGCCACAAGCAGTGGTGTTTTTGTACAAGTCTTGTTTTAGTAAAACACATAAAAAGCTGTGTTTCTGCAGCTTGAGTCCCATTGTGTGGTGACAGCAGTGAGACATCAGAGCTAATGAGCACGGCACGCTTTCTGTTCCCTCGCCCCAAAAGCTATGGGACTGTTGGGTGTATAAGGGAGAACGAGGAGACAGAGGAGTAAAGTGACAAACTAGTTTTAAAACTTACATGTACAGGAAACTAGAGCTAGAAATAATGAAGCATTTAGCAGCTAACAAGTCCAAATATTGAGGAACCCAAAGCAACACGTCTCCAAATGAAAGCAAATGCAATGAAATAACGCCTTTGTTTCACTTGTTATAAAAGCTTTTATCGTTAATACAACTTAACTTGAAGGGGTGGAAAACAAAAAGGCAACGAGTAAACATAACAACGAAATGACTGATGACAAATCAGATCTTCAGCCTCGTGTTGCCATTTGAAAAATAAACGTTAAAAAGCAGAAACGACCTGGCATCACCTCGCCTGGAATCTATTTATCAAAAGCAGAAAAATATGAATATTACAAAAGCAGAAAGGAGCTATTATGTTCGGTGAAAAGCCAGACATTTGCTTCCATTACCCACATGAAGGCGCCACAAAGAAACCCTCCATTACGGGGAAGAAGCACAGCTTGACGGTTGCTTTTTATCTGACGTTTCCAGCCGGTATATCATTCGCTTCACGTATGGAAGTTTACATCGAAGTGTCACGAGAAGACAATCGCTGTGAGTGTTGATGCGCGGCTATAGGCGGCTGATTACCTTCTGTAGAGTGCGTGCACAGAAGTGTCAGCATTCAGGCTGCTGTCACTTTTTAAACTAATAGCAGACGGTGTGAGAGCGGGTGATTTCAACGCCTTCATCAGTGAGACGAAGACAGAAGCTGAACACTCGGAAAACTACTTCCTAACCTTCTGTGAATGTCACTCTGCGATGTGTTCCTGTTAGACGTGTTCCTCAAATATTTCTCATAAAATAAACTATTTTCCGGTGCTGGGAATAAAGGATATTATTCCTCCCGTGCAACGTAGTAATCTTGCATTTCAAAACGCACATCTACTCATGCAAGCAGCCATTGTCCTTTACAAGTGCAAGAGTTATGCAAAGAGACTTAAAGTGGCCCTAATATGCTTTTTGGGGTCGTTCAAAACACAACAATGAAAGCTGAAAATGATCCTTTAAGCGCTGTGAAAGAATGTGGATATTTGACGTCCATTTTTGCATGGCTGTCTTTGCACTTCTCCTCCCTCTGATTTGTATTAAATGCACACAATTAGAGAAGCATTAAAGCTAATGAAATAGAGTGCATGGAGACGCCATTAGTCTGAGCGCCGGAGTGATTGAGTCGCGCGTAAATCAGGGTGAGAATTAAGTGGCAACGTGCGATTCTGCCGTTAAAGTTAGGGAAGTGCTGTCTTTGTTTTGCGGACGGCTATAAAACAATAGGGCACCTTGGCTTCAGTGCAGAAACGCCACATTATTACATTACAGCGTTCTGAGGCAAATTAACATAAAACATAATACTACTCACGCTCACTACTTGAAGCAGAATTACAACCGTCTGCATTCATAAAAGGTGGTCAAAGACAGACGTGATTACCTTTTATTAGAGCCAATGACAGGTTGGATTTGACATTTACGCACCTACTAAATGAAAGTGCTCGTTCACATCACATGTAATGCACACACTGTTTAGCATAATGGATATGGCAGATGAAACAGCCATTTCTTTTCAGGTGTAATGTGATCCATTTGACACATACTGGTGGATGGGAAAGATGGATTACTTAACCTCCTCTTTCTGTGAAGAATTATATCTACACTGAACAAAAATATAAATGCAACACTTTTGTTTTTGCTCCCATTTTTCATGAGATGAACTCAAAGATCTAAAACATTTTCTACATACACAAAATAACCATTTATCTCAAATATTGTTCACAAATCTGAACAAATCTGTGATAGTGAGCACTTCTCCTTTGCCGAGATAATCCATCCCACCTCACAGGTGTGGCATATCAAGATGCTGATTAGACAGCATGATTATTGCACAGGTGTGCCTTAGGCTGGCCACAATAAAAGGCCACTCTGAAACGTGCATTTTTGCTTTATTGGGGGGGTCTGGGGGGGTCCCAAAACCAGTCAGTATCTGGTGTGAGGGTTAGGGTTAGGGTTAGGGTAATGTTGTGAATCGAGTGGCCTGTGTTCATCGTCCATAACATACGCCTGCCCATACCATAACCCCACCACCAC
>NW_011333583.1:0-4010 GCF_000735185.1 Notothenia coriiceps
GCAAAGACAGACTCCGCGAGCGAGTGAGGCTGACACTCCCACCAGCGAGCAAGAGGGCTGTCTCTGCTCGCAGGGGTTTAATCTGCGCGCAAGGGTAATTTCATGCTTGTGTAAAAGCACATTTTCCGCTCGTGAGTAGCTTGTTTTGCGCGCTAGAATATTGACCCAAATCTGACTCCATACTATGGCTCTGCTGCAGCAATTTCATGAAATGATTAGTGAGCTTTTTATACTATGAAGCAGCTGTGTGCCGTAGGTACTGAAATAATCTGCATTGTCAATTCTGTCCGGAGAGTGTTAATTAACAGCGGTTACATAACCTTTCAAACAAGCAAAAACTGTGTGCGTGAACGCATGCATGCGTCATAGGTGCGCTCCAGTACAAATAGCACTACACCCCTGAATGCATATTTTGTAATCTCCACATATAACAACACTTTATGATTCTTGAAGCGTACATGCAATCGCCAAAAGTAAAGAGCTAATGTAGGCTATAAAGAAACTACATCACGGTCACATGTCTGCCTTCACCACCCCTAAGCTAAAGGCGGCTAATGTTCAGAGTAATTACATTTAGTAGTTTCATTTAATCAGCATGATATCAACTGCTGTTTGTATGATGTATTTTATGCCGTAGAACACCAGACTTTAAATCTCTTTAGCTTGTGTTAACAGATCTTATGACAGTCCTCTAACCACACACATGCTCACAACACCATTGACTACAAGACGAGGGAACACGAAATGGTAAATTGCTAAATAATTTCCTTGTTTTAGGAACCATTCGTACACCACTCTATTATATCATGTTTAATCTGAAACTGAATATTTGAGCTTGTAGCAGCTAATGTCTAAAGGCATGTACTGCTGAAAGCTAAAACCTCCTCAGTGGGTGAAGAAGATGAACCCTGATTTGGTGGAAGTGGATCCTCCCTCTCTACTTACAAAGTGTTGTTATTTTCAAAACATAATGGAAAAAATCCATCACAATTCTTCAGTACTATTCCACGCAACAACTACTAGTATGCAGGATTAAATGTATCATCAGTATATTAACAGACAAAATCTAGAGTATGACCCTATGTGCACACACTATAGTAAAAAGGACACAGCAGCAGCTCCCATTACAGAAGCATACAGTACCTTGTTTCCGATTGAGTTTGGCGTAACCCGCTCCACATCCTTGGGTGTACACTGAGGAGCTGCTGAAGGAGCTGTAGGGCAGAGGAGTGGCCAGGCTGTTCTCACACTTTCCTGAACGACAGACAGAAAACAGACGCAATGTTTATCAGCAAATATGTCAGTCTGTATTGGCTGATTATCAGCTGTAAGCATGCCAACTAATAACTGTCAAAATAACAGAGACACAACACACCAATACATTTCTGATATGGATAGCATTTGTGAATCACATGTTTAAAGGTCTCCTATTATAGTACTATTTTTAGGCATATATTATAGGTCTCAGATATATACAAAACATGTCTATGAAGTATTTTGCTCAAAATGCCAAACAGATCACCCATTAGCCGCGTACACACCGCGTACTTTGCAGTACTTTGCAGTACTTTGCAGTACTTAGTGCCTGCACTTAGTGCCCCAGGGCACTAAGTACCAATCGCGTTCACACTTTTCCCTGAGGGAAGATTACGCAAATTAGCCGCTTCGTCTTCTTCTGCTTTGGGTTTACTGGCAGGCTGCAAACAACTTCACGGTGTATACTGCCACCCGGAGTCCCCGGCAGGAAGTCCCCGGAGTTGGGGACTGGCTTCAGTAGAAGCTGCTGGGACTCCCAGCAGCTTCTACTGAAGCCTTCCGAGTATATCGCCAGAACGCCGACACCTCCTCATCACTCCACCACTCCCATGTTTTTTTTTGTGTTATTCTCTCTCCGTTGGTGCGCGGGGCTAACGCTAATGCTAATGCCACAAATAAAATGGCGGCTTCACAAAACTTTTCAGAGTTTTACGGGGCGTGGTTTGCAATTCGCCCAGCCAATCAGAACTGGGGCACTTTTTCCCCCCAGGATAGTACCACCTCTCAGCAGGCACTAAAAATTGGGGTAAAAGTTCCCGGTACCAAGTACTCTTTCTGGTGTGAACGCAAAACAAGGGGTACTAACGGAACTAAAGGGAAAAAGTACGGGGAAAAGTACTCCGGTGTGAACGCGGCTACAGTAGCATGCCTTATACCCCTCTATTTCAGCCCTGTTACTAAAGTGCTGATTCTGGGTCCGTAGCTTTAAAAAAAAAAAAAAAAAACGCTGCCGTGATTAAACGCCATATTATGTTCTAAACCACATCAAGCATTATTTCTGAAACAGTATGGAGCTCAAACGGTTTACCACAGGGACTGTACATTTTACAACCCGCTTCTTTACACCTACTCTCTCCAGCACAGCGTTAGCTCTGAGTGTTAGCGATGCTTGCTAATGTAAACACAGACCATATTACTTCCAAAACATGTCACGCATTGTTTCTGATACAGCAACGTTTCTGATAGGGCCATGGGTGTAAAGCATATTATATATGCTATAAAAAATAGCATATATAATACCCCCAAACACACCACTGACGTCTCATTTCTGAAGAATCATTAGAATTTGAAGAATATTTGATCTTATTTTGTCATTTGAACAATATTGCCTCTCTTTTTCATGTATTCCTACTTTATTCAAACTATGTCAAGATGGCAGAGTAGTGTTGTTTGTTAGCTTTAACAGTTTGGAATAATCTTCCTTTTATCATATTTGTAAGTGTGGTCCTTATTGGAATTGTACTCCTTTTGTCATAAAATTCATAATTAGGATCAATTTGATGAAGGAGTTCAAATGTTAGATTTACAGGGTGTCAATGTTTGATACTGAAAGTATAAAATGCTCAATATAATTAATGTTATATATAATATAATATACAAATCGTTTTAATCATGCGTCCTCCATCGTTTTTAACACATTTACACACATTCAAGTCCCTGAGAATGATTGGGACATTTACATTAAACATGAATAATAGATTTATAACACACTGTACTAATTTGTTCCCATGAAATCCTCCATCAGTATAACATTATTTTAGAGAGAACAATATCTTAGAGGTGGGGTAGGTAATTAACTTCAGAAACACTTGTTATATTCCATGGAATGCTCTTAACATCCCGATAGCAATGAATACATTAAATGCTTTGACAAAAAATACAAATATTTCCTCTGTGGAAGCTGTGGCGCTGTAAAAAGCCAGTCCACATTTCCAATATAACGTCATATCGGACGCAAATCTGGATCAGCTCGATTTTACCCCACTGTATTGATGTATAAAAGACATAAAAAAATGAATTTTGCATGATAGGAGACCTTTTAATGTTACAGCAATAATGTATGTCAGTCTATTTCAACAAACATATATGATGGCATTTAATAGCAGCAATAAGAGGGACTTTTGGAAACTTGTCAGTAACTATTAGCTTTTATCTGTGCTTATGTATTTGCTCATACGCTTTTAATGCAATCCACCTGCCAGCGACTGCAGATAAAAATGAACCTTAATGGCTAAATCTGCTACATTTACATTATGGATTCAAGTGCTCATTAAAATGATAAGAACATAAGAAGAAACAGCATTGCATCTATGCCCAACATCAATGTCTTGTCATTTTATAAAGGCTGAATTAGAAAGAATACAGTATCATTAAGGTTATTTTAACCCTATTGCACTTATATGTTTTTCCCTAACAGTTTTTTTAAAGGCCAAACAACAATAACAACAAATACATGGAAACAGAACATTGATTTGGTTTTGTACAAGGCTGATCAGTTTGTTTCTTCTCCACGATGTCAAAAACAAAACCATAAATGTGTGTGTGTGTGTGTGTGTGTGTGTGTGTGTGTGTGTGTGTGTGTGTGTGTGTGTGTGTGTGTGTGTGTGTGTGTGTGTGTGTGTGTGTGTGTGGTGTAGTAGTGTAGTAGTACGTGTGTGTGTGTGTGTGTGTGTCGTGTGTGTGTGTGTGTCGGT
>NW_011333584.1:0-1675 GCF_000735185.1 Notothenia coriiceps
CCCCAGCTTCAGGCCCCCACTAACTGCTGTCCCCCCCCAGCTTCAGGCCCCCAGCGTGAAAGGCTTTGACTTTGCGAAGCTGCACCTGGGTCAGCACAGTAAGGATGACATCATGGTGATCCAGGAGCCCGGACCACCCCCCCCCACCAAAGAGGCCACGCCCTCTGACGTAGGCGACCTCAACACCCCCAAATCTAAAGGGTCGTCCACCAAGGTGCCACGGTCCAGCCGCCGCCGGGGCCGGTACGTTACCTTCAGGTTCTGCAGAACAGAGTTATAGAGTGTTAGAAACTCTCACTGGTCCCCGGCTTGAGCTTGAATCTCAGGATCCATGTATCTGTGATCCTCTCCAGAATGGAAGTAGTCATCACATACAGAGCATCAACTAGTTCCTGAACAGTGTCCTTCACATGCTGATATCCAAGAGAGGGAGTTACACAGTCACAAGATGGAGGAATAGAAAGCAGTATTCAATGTTTACTTCAGATTAGCTCCACGTCAGAAATGAGCATGCTTGTCATATGTCTCTCTCCATAGAGGCTGAATCATCATGTTAATCACATAGCTATCATATGCCTCAAACAGTCCTGATGCTCTTCTAGGTAATCACACATCCTGTCATGTTCACAGCTACAGTTGATACCTTTGCTATCAAGTTACTCTCATGTTGGAAGAGGACATTCAGGATCTTCCCAAAATAAAGCATGGCGTTAACTGGTGTCCCTCGTTAGGCTCAGCCCGTCAGACGGAGACTCGTTAGGCAGCGACCAATCGAGCGGCAGGGAATCGGCGGAGGAGAGCACGCGGGCCGTGGCCACGCCCAGCGAAGGGAAGCACAGGAAGACGCCCAAAAATGGTCAGAGACACAAGATGGGTACGTCTGTATGAATTTGAATTATATCAATTAGATTTGGGAAATGTTTCACAGATTTATTGGATATTACATAATATTTACATATTATTTAAAATATTATTTACATATTATTTAAAATATTATTTACATAATATTTACATATTATTAAAAATATTATTTACATATTATTTATATTTTATTTAAAATATTATTTACATAATATTATTTACATAATATTTATTATTTAAAATATTATTTATAGGGCCGGGACTCGATTAAAAAAATTAATCTAATTAATTACAGGCTTTGTAATTAATTAATCGCAATTAATCGCATTTTTAATCGCATATAAATATTTGACCTGAGAACAGTGAGAAGCAATTTTTTTCACATGGATTTTAGTATACCATTGAATAATGACTGAATACATAAGCTTAAGCAACAAAACATTGTTTATTTTTTTCAAGGAGGTTCTTAACCAAGACCAACAGAAAAGTGCAATTTTTGCCATAAAGTGTAGCAATAGCATATTTGGGAATATAGTACATTTCAGAGATTCAGGTAGCCTATAGGTAGGTAGACCTTCTGTAAACTATAACACTTTTGTTTTTTAAGTAAAACACAATACTTTCAAGTACATTCAGAACATTGGAAACCCTGACTATTAGAAAACATGTCTCTGTTGCTTCAGAGGCCATAACAGACTTTGTTGATTTACCAACAGTTGATTTAAAAAATCTAATACATTTCAGTCCAACTCTCTCAATAACCTTGGCCAAAACAATAAACAGTTCAACATAAAGTGCCAGTTGCACCAACAAC
>NW_011333585.1:0-10940 GCF_000735185.1 Notothenia coriiceps
TATGTGCTGGGTCAGGTGTTATAGAAGGAAATGTCAGAAATCTCTTGGCCCAACCTCACTGTGAACCCAACAAAGGTCAACAGAGGCCAACGAAACCGGATTCTCAAGAGCTACACTACCTCTGTAGACACACACACACACACACACACACACACACACACACACACACACACACACACACACACACACACACACACACACACACACACACACACACACACACACACACACACCTGACACTGTCCTGATAGTTTCAGGACAGGGTGTCAGGTTAAACGTTGAAAGAGGAAAAACGGGCTGAGAAAAGTCACATGTTTAGAGCTGTTTTTAGAATAAACATTCCAATTTTAATACCTGTACAATTTATATTTGTCAGGGTTTGGAAGCAATATTGTTGTGGGATTTCATATTTTTTATTGGAGACACTGATAGAGTGGGCACGACAGTTAAAGAACTAAGGAAAACAGCAGTTTGAACGAACAGCAAAAAGAGAAAAATTGCTAAAGAAATTATTAATAGGGCAGATGTTTGACCGCCATTTAACCTCTGTCTGTCTCTGTCTTTCATGTGAAAGTACACCATTTACCTCTGAATTGTAGTTGGGTAGAGGTACAAAGTAACATAAAATAGTAATGGAAATACTCAAGTAAAGTACATGTATCTCAAAATGTTACTTAAGTACAGTACTTGAGTAAATCTACTTACTTACTTTGCACCACTGCCAGTAGCGGACACATATTGGACCTTGATCCCTGTGTTCCTGCTCTTGAGTTAGAACAAGTAGACCGGGCTGATCAACGACTGTGACCCTGCCAATGCCCTTGAAGCATACTTTAGTGACGTAAGTCAGTAAGAACAGTAAAAAGATAAACAAACTGACGACAGAGCTCAGTCACTATTAACAGGGAGCCATAAAAGGAGGATGGACCACTGTGAACCTGGTGATTAACCAATGACCTCTCAGCTTGTGGGAAACAAACGGGAAGTCAACTCTGCAGTGTTCGTCAAAAGTGGTGACGTTAATGTCGGAGCTGAAAGGGTAAGAAGACAAAAGGAGGAGCTGATAGGTGAGTCACAAACTGGGGACCTTAAAAACTACAGACATTAAAACTGACCTGGCAACGACTAGTATACTTCCAATTCTACAAAAGGCCCCAGTCATGTGTCAATTGAACTCACCCAACAACAATGTTGAAACAGGGACAGGGCAACATCTCAGTCATGGCTGCGATGGAGTCATAAAAGGAGGATAAAGTCTTCTCACCTGGCAACCTCAGGTCCAATAATGGCATGTATTTCCCAAAGGCGGGTCACTGAGGTGTATGTGTGGTCAGATTGTTGCTGATCGATGGTAACCTGTGGTCATGACTTCACCGTCGTGTCGTCAGGAAACAGAACAGACCAGAAACCAACAGAAAAGACTAGAGACCAACAGAAACGTGATTAAGCCAAGCAAGCTGAGACAGCACCCAACTGTCACTCAAAGTGGACACGCCCCTATTATTGTGTAACTTAAGTTTGTCTAAAAGCAAAGAACCTGCAGATCAGTTTGAGTTCCAGCTAAGCTTTTTGTGAAGTTTATTCTACTGCATTAAAAGTCAGACGTGTTTGATGACCATCCATCACCCCCACCTACTTTCCTTTCTACTGTTGGCATTGGACGTAAAATATGAGATGCAGAATTGTCAGTGTTATGTTTGTTCATTAACTTGTAAAACATAATGAAAAGTTGCAGTTTTAGTTGGTTATGCTTGATTTCTTTGTGAGCATGTGACACCAGAGAACATCATGAAGATCAGTACACTGCAACGAGACTGGGCAACAGCAGAGCAGCCTCGAGGGACTTGGCTTGGGAAGGGTCGCCGGTTCAAGTTCCAAAACTTACCAATTTAAGAGTGTGAACTAGTACTTTGGGAGGTACAAGTTTGCTTCCCGGGCGCTGCCGAGCTGCCCTTGAACAAGGCACCAGGCCCCCACACTTCAACCAGGTGCTGTATCATCTCATAGTAGCCGCCCGTGCTCCTATTATACTATGTCAGTCTATTGGGTTAATGAAAAGACTAAATGTAACGCATTGTACATGAGTGACATTCGGGATTCATTGGAATCCTCCATTTTCGTTTTTAAGACTTTACGTCAGTCACCACAACAAAAACTCCACCTACCAGCTCAACTAAAGCTTACTGATGAAGCCGACAAAACTCAAAAAAATTCCAGCGAATGGTCTCTTGCAGTACATCTGACAAACATTTTGGTGCCATGTGTGAACTGAAGTCTCCATCGATCTAACAGTACCTGCCATGATGCAGTGTTTTACCAAGTAGTACAAAATGCAGTTCCACTGAAGGCTACTAGAATCAATCAATCAATCAAAGTGTATTGTAAATAGCCCAATATCACAAATGTACAAAAGGAGAATTTATATTTCCCTCAGGGGGCTTTAAAGTTTGCACAGAATATGAAAAACTAACAACCTCGGTCATTAGACCCTCACATCGAACAAGCAAAAACTCTCAAAGAAACCCCCCAGGTGAATGGGTAAAAATGGAAGAAACCTCGGGGAGAGCGACAGTGGAAGGATCCCTCTCCCAGGACGGACAGACGTTCTATAGATGTGATGTTTAAATTAAAAATATAATACATTTACAACATAGGTAGTCAAAATGCTAGAAAAGATCATGTTTCTATATAGAAGAAATTGGCGCCAACATAACCTTGGACACGTCTCTGGAAATGGAAACTCATTCAATTAAATGTTGAGATTTAGGAGTCTTTGGTTCAGGCCCGGTTCTACGGGGGTGCATAAGGATGCATTGCACCCTGAGTTGAGTCATTATGCACCCTCATTTGAAAAATTAAAAGTGAAAAATATTACATAACAATAATAATAATAATAGTAGTAATAATTATAATAATAATAATAATAATAATAATAATAATAATAATAATAATAATAATAATGATAATAAGAAGAAGAATATAGTTGAAATAAAATAAATTGTAATTGTGGTTAAATAACATTGTCTGCTGCATTCATTTGGTCAATTTAAACGGTAAGTAACGTTATTATGTCAGGTGCGCGTGACCTGTGCCGCTGCACGTTCGTCATCTGCAAGGTGCTTACACAGCAGTCAATGATGGACATCAGAAAATGCCCGCCTCGCCCACGGAGGAGGAGCAGCCGCAGCCGTCTTCGTTGCCCCAAACACAGCCACCCCTCAGCGGCCCGCAAGTGCCAGAGGACCTCGGCAAAACAGAGCCTTCCCAGGTATATTTAAAAAAGTACCCAACTCGCCTGTACAGTGGGGTAAGGCGCTCATTTTGCAGCTCATGGTTTCAAAACTGAGATTGGCTGGAATATTCATGTGAAAAAGATGCCATCTTCTGCTATGCATAGACATTTCGGTTCAAGTAAGTCAGATGCCTTCACCACAACTGGCTACAACAACTGGCGCCATGCTCTTGTACGTGATAATGGATTGGGAAGGCATGAATCAAGCAAAGAGCACATAGATCCATAGATCTCTTAATGTTGCTCTCAAAGTGCACCAGATTGATGCTTTTAACTTCAATATTTAAAAAAACATCTTCCCCCCTAGAGGAGGTGAGGACCCCCCTAGAGGGTGTTAGGTCCACTCCCCACTTATAAAAATAGCCGTTTACCACTGCACCCTCTCTAATCTCAGATGCACCCTGAGTCGTTTTGTTCTGGAACCGGGCCTGCTTTGGTTCAATAATCAGAGGAAAGCATGAATTGTTTGACAGGGGCTTCAGGTTTTAACAGTCAAAGTAAACCCTAACCCTAACCTTGAACGCATAATTGTTTTTTCTTCTGCCTAAACCCAGATTCAGCCCAGCCCAGTGTGTGTGTGTGTGTGTGTGTGTGTGTGTGTGTGTGTGTGTGTGTGTGTGTGTGTGTGTGTGTGTGTGTGTGTGTGTGTGTGTGTGTGTGTGTGTGTGACCTCGGTTCTGCTTGCTTAGGTTCTTGGTCAACAGATTACTTAGATAGTTATTATTACCCAATTACTGATTGATTTCATGTCAAACATGTTTGTTCTTTAAATATAGTTTGGCCCTCTGCCAGTTTGTAGCGTGAGTTTGTGTGTGTGTGTGTGTGTGTGTGTGTGTGTGTGTGTGTGTGTGTGTGTGTGTGTGTGTGTGTGTGTGTGTGTGGGGGGGGGGTGTGTGGGTGTGGGTGTGGGTGTTTGTAGACACTGTGTGATGGATGAGCCCTTTATTTTGCAGCACCAGTTTAGGATAGCTGGTGCACTTTGGCTGTTGTCCTGTTCCCCCCTTGTTTATCTCAGACTAACACAACATGCAGACCCTGTTGACTGAGTGTTTGTGTATGTGTGTGTGTGTGTGTGTGTGTGTGTGTGTGTGTGTGTGTGTGTGTGTGTGTGTGTGTGTGTGTGTGTGTGTGTGTGTGTGTGTGTATAGGTTGAGGATAAAAGGTCATGGAGTTCACAGCATTAGCTAAGGCAAACAGTGGTAGGTGTTCAGGCCTGCCTGCCATTTACACACACACCTACCAGAAAGGACAAGTTGTTACATTTTACATTTAAATAATCTTTTATTTTTGCCTTTTTTGTTTTTCGTTGATACTAATGAGAGCAAATGCATCAGGAGCTGAAATACTTCTCCTCTCCTGGTCTTTCTCAGCCCTGGACAGAAATGTGTGCTGATAACCTCCTGGCCCCTGCTCTGTCTCTGACCTCAACGTGACAGCCTGTTGATAACAACAAAAAAAACATCTGGTTTTCCTCTGAAACCAACTTTTGTTTTGTGACCTTTTGTCTTTCCTCTTCTTGTAAGAGGGTAAGCATTGTATGTAATCTTAAATGAAAAGGGTGAAGTATCACTTCGATTCCAAGTCCTCTCTCATTACCAGATTTACTGAAAACCCTTACAACAGAGTCCATCATGCAATGGGGTCATACCAGCAGTGACGCCAAACCAGAACAGCGGTGTCAAGTGGCCAGTGGCATCTTCCCCCCTTCCAGACTGACAGACAGAAACCACTTTTCCACCAACGGGGTTTCTGGTCTGGTTCGGAGCCGGGGCCCGAATGCAGGCCAGTTTTTTGTGTTTCCATAGCATTGGCGCTGGATTATGGCCCCGACAATATGCTCGACCCCTACCAAGAACCAATAGCAGCATAAAGCCGCATACTGTATGTCTGAGGCTGCAGTAGAACGACAACAGTTATATTTACAAAAATAATACAAGTATACCATAAAGTTTGTTGGCTTAAAATCTTGGTATTAATTATTCACACTGGCTTTGGTGGCTAGGCTAACATCATCCATGTAATAGGAGAGAAACTTCACATCATACAGTCCATTACTTACTGCCCTATATTGCCAACAATTCTCAATTTAAACTAAAACAAGATCTACTTCTAAGGGGAAATATGCTGCATGGGGCTTTTACTGCTGAGACAGTCAAACAGTATATTAATACTTTCCAGTGGCATCTGGCGCAATATGCTGGTGGTACGACAGCAGCATACCTCTCCAGTGGTCAGTGAACACCTCTAAATCACAGTACCATAGCATCAGCACCCTCACTCTGGAGAAAAATATAAAGTTTGAGAAATTGTGCATTTTTGAGGGCCTGTTGCTTTCATTTTCAATAACTTGGCACAAACTCAAACGTGCTAAAAGGTCTTAAAAATAATGAGTTGTGTGCCTGAGTGAGCTAAAATGGATAAACAGCGCCACCTAGAATACAGCTCAATGCATTTGTGCTTCGTGTATGAAATTTGGTTGGTTTATGTAAAGTGGAGGCGACAAGAAAGTATTTTTGGGCAACACCGTAAACCCAAAAGGAAGTAGCCATTTCTTAAACCTTTGAGAGTGCAGTATTTTAATGATCTCCTACTGATTTTAATAACTTAATTAATATTCTCAGTTCAAAATGAAGACATACACGCAGATAATGATTTGTAGTCATCACACAGTTGCATATTTGCAGTGCCGTCCCTGGCCAACTTGGGGCCCCAAGCGACATTGTGAAATGGGGCCCCCTCCTCCCCCACCGACAGGAGTGAAACAATTTTTTTGGGAAACAAAGTACTTTGCAAATATAATTCCTGTTTATTATTATTATCAACACAGTTATGACATGCTAAAAAACTGATATTTCTCAAATCTGTATTCAAATGTAGTTCCCTCTGTCAGCAATGTATCAACAACTACACACACAATTCTATCAGTATTTCTTTGTGTTGTGGTTGACATGATGATGACTGTTAGGAGTTAAGGGGAGAGGCTGAGTATCACCATGAAATGTGCAAATTGACATAAAAATGAATAAAAGGGGAAAAATGCTCGATGTTTTTTAGGCTGTAAACTTTAACTGTTATGTAAGCAACTAGACAGACAGTTTATTACTCTTCCTCCTGTATATATATATATTGCGCGGAGAACTGCGCTAAGAACTGTGCACAAGCCGAGCTCATAAGCAGAGGCCCCCTGTGCGAGGCCCCCTGCGCAATATGAGGCCCCATGCAGCCTGCATGATCGGCCTATAGGGAGGGACGGCCCTGCGTGTGCACCTGCGAGGCGAGTTCACGTACTGGGCCCCCGCTATTCCAGTCTAAAGATGTCCAGAGACACACCCCGCCTCCTGCTGTATGCTTTCACACATTCTGCTTCCACATTGGAAAAGAGCAGCGCAAAATGCTCGTTACGTGGAAAAAAGATAGATCAGACCAGGCTGTTAGCGCTTTACTTTTTTCTGTGAGTGTTTAGCATCCACTAAGCTAAGTTACCATCCGTTCTGCAGGGGGGCACAGGCAGATGATCAATGCCACAGCCTCTGAGGGCCCCATCAATTCACACACACTTACACACACTCACACTGTATATTGAGTTGTCAGGTAAGCCTTGGAGGATACACACCAAACACAAATTCCTCAGTGTGTGTGTGATGCACTCACTCTCTCTGATAGGTCAATAAAGAGCCATTCCCCAGGATTTACTGGTCTAAAGGTACAAACTCAGACAATTGTCAGTCAATCCAACTGGACCAATTAGCAGCCAGCGGACTGCTGAGTGCTAAGCTCAATGCTAACAAGCAGCCATGTTTATCAAGCTGACTACTGACATGGCTGAAACTGTCCAATCAGGAAACTGCTTGGCAGGTATAAAAGTGACCCATAAAACATTTGGAAAAATATATTTTCTTATGGTTGCAAAAAAAAACATTAGAAAAAAAAGGAGAATTGGGTCCTGAAATAGCTTATAGGACATAAAGACAAGTATGGCACAATATAACTGTTTGAATTGGAGAAGAACGTTGAAAATGGTGAGTGTTTGTTACATGACATGTAATTAGGCAATTTAATATGACTGCATTCATTGGCTTCAAATAAGCCAAACATTTAAATTGTTATTAAAGTATTTTTTTATTTCAGTCTAGGTACAGGGGAAACCGGTGGGTTTTCTGTCTGTCCTGATATAAATGGAGAACAAGTGGAAAGGGGAAAATATAAGACACTAATGATTGGTAATCAAGCTAAATCATCCAATATGATTGTAAAGGAAAAGAGATACTGGGCTGAATGAAATAGATGGGGGTCAGGATTATTCAAGGCATTCCATCATAATCAACACCTTCAACACCTTCAAGTTTCTCAAACTTCTCATGTCCAAATAAATCAACCAAATTGCTATGGTTTGCCAAACCATTTTTGCAGATGTTTATCAGGTCTGCACCAGCAGAAAATATACAACATTTGGTCAAAGCGTCTTTGGAACTTCTTTGAATGCTCACATTGAAGGCCATTTGCAACATGAGTTTGATCCTTGAGTAGTTCCACCATGATGCCCATTGTAAGTAAATAACTTTTATATCTTGAGATTGCATTACAATACTCACTGTCCACCTTCAGCTGTGTGTAGCTAAGGATAAATAAGGCTAATATTTTATTAACTATCATACTTGGGTTACTACAGTCTGGAGGACAATGTTATCATGTTCACAATAGCAATGATGTTCCAACAAAGCAAGACATTTATACATTTTATATGAAAAAATCAAATGCATACATAAAGTGAAACCGTACAAACAAACCGTAGTTACAATATAAGTAATCTGTGGATTTATAAAATACTCTGAGCACAAATCCCTGTAGCTAATGTTGAATCTGGGCATTTAGAGCAACATAATGGTAATGAAAACAGGTGCATAACTCCTGCTATAGCTATCCTCAGGAACAGCACATGACAGAAGAAGACCTTTAGCTTGCAATGCTAACTTACAATATTAATATTAATGCAACTCCTTTGGACAGTGCCCATCTATGGGTATGTGCGGTCCACCCAATGGCAGCAATAGCGTTTTTAACATTCAGAACTTAAAATGCCATTTAAATATAATCTTACATTCTGTAGAAATAGCTTTATGTCATTATGGGCTGCAGTGCTGGACATAACAAAGATATATCACCAGCATATTCTTCATATTAGACATTAAAGGAACATTGATATTGATCGATATTCTATCTGTCCAGTGGCTTCATCTACTGAACACCTAAAAACATACAAACTGTGGGTTTGTGTGAGAGTGATCATCGAATAACGCAACACAGTAAAATGTAGCTACACAATGTACATTAGAAAATTGAGTGTGGCCAGTTAGAAACGTTTTGACAATCTCTAATCGCACACATTGAAACGTGACATATGCAAGCTTGTTTTTGTTTCTGTTTGAAATGTAAAAGTGTCCATATTAGTGTGGCAATATGCTACGCTTCGTCTTCTGCTTTAATTTGCACTATGAGTTAGTATCACCATACAGGCGCTAACTGACCAGCAGAGAAAATCCAGACGTCGCTTCACTTTTTACTGGCCCTAATGTTTTCAAGCATTGTATCATTAACACTTACGGCTTTATACAATGTTGTGTGATTCCCTTGAAATGCCTTCTGTGACTCATGCTGAGGAACTGATGGGAAATAATTAGACTCATGCAGAAATGGGCACGGTTCACATTATATATATTCAGCAGACCAGACGCCTCCACAAAACTACGATGATGTGGCACAGACAGTTCGGACAAGATGGAGATCAGGGGCTTCATTTAGTCTAATACAGCAGAAACTATTATTCATGTTCAATACCAGCTTGGGTTGTTCAATGCTTTAAGCTCAGCTGAAACACCTAACTCCTTCTGAGTCTGCTGGGGGGTCCCTGGTTGTGCGAAGAAGTTGTAAAGACTATCAAGGGTGGTACAAAAATATCATTGCTGTGCTCACAGGTACCCACCTAAACCAAGGTTCCATGTGTGGGCCATGCAATAGATGAAAACATCAAATGGAGGCTGCAGCCACATGTTTTATCTCCATTAACATGGCCTGATATGACGGTTGCTCTAACTCTGTGCTACAATGGGCCAACTTTACAGGCCACACTGCTCCAGAAACTGTTTTAGAACAATCCACAATTCCGACAAATTGCTCTTTTATATCCAGCATCTCTGTGACACGTATGACTCGCTTCTGCTTAAAAAAAAATTCTTTGTCCAATGGAAAACGTCCGACTTGTCTCATTAAAATCAGCTAAACGTTTTTTTTCATCCCTGTACACCATTAGTTGCAAAGTCTGAATCCTAATGTCTATTACTGCACTGTGACTAACTGCATTTTAAACAGAATACAGCATCTTTCTCTTTGCTGTGTTCTCACTTTATGAACCTACAAATATTGGGTTATTGTCTACCTGCAGTCCTCAGGGACAACCTCTACAAAGAGCCTCTGTCGCCTTTGCCAGGCGACAGAGGCTCACCGGGCTCCAGAGAGCTGGGGATAAGAGCAGGCGGGAAGGTGATACATCTGCAGAGCACCTGGACATAGACACATCACAGAGTAGGGTAAAGCATCTGAGGCTGGGCAGTCCAAAAAAGGTTGCTAGTGGCTTAACATGGTAGATACTGTGAAACAGTCGGTGCCCATTTCTGACTGCGAGTGTGAGTGCAAACGTATAAGTGCTATTGTACGTCACATGGGTTCTCCCCTTGCAGCTTTTTTCGGACTGCTTGCAGCAACTATGTTTAGTCAACAGAAAATATCACTCCCAGGCAGGGGCGGATCTAGACAAATATTCATGGGGTGGCAAGAGGGTGGCAGGAGAATTTCAGGGGTGGCATCCCCTGGCAGAAGCATATGCTGATTTCATTGCAGTCATATCAATCAATGTTAACTTGGAAAGCCACAATATTGATATTTTAAGTCAATAACATTAGGTGACATTATTGTGGCACATCAGTAAAGCCTTAAATATAAATATATAAGGTGGCACACGTAATTTAATGGATTTTAACTGAATGAGTTGGTTTAACTCTTAGACCAGCAGGGGTACCAAATATGCAGACTGCTGCAATAAGTACATTAATTAACTGTCTCATCGATGTGTGTCTGTATGAATATGATAATATTAACAATCATATTATTCCTATCAGCTGTCAATCACTGTTATGATTCACATATTCAGTGTTATTATTAAATAAACTATATTTTTTGGAGGAGTTAATGATGAATGTTCCTCAAGATGCTTGCTCACCCTCCTTCAAATTTGAAAGACCAGTAATTACTATCATAATTCAAAAGAATCAAAGGAACAGTTCAGCGCCCCACAACTTCATTGCAAACAGTTACAACCTTGACTTTACATCAGAAAGAACAAACATTAAAAAAATGACTAACTGCATCAGTTAGGGTTAAAAAAAACGTGTATTCAAGCTAAAACATACACATCGCTGCAGTTATTACCCAGTGGAATGCCCTTACCTACTGGCCTAGTTAAATCAAAGTGGTTACTTTTTTTTGGTGGCATGAGTCTTAACAGTCTTTTATTGCTCACTCGAGTCATCTGTGAGCAGAGCATCAAGTTGGCACAAGTTTTTTTGGGGGGTCGAGACCCCCACCAAAGAAAAAA
>NW_011333586.1:0-4653 GCF_000735185.1 Notothenia coriiceps
CCCACCCCCACCCCCCACACACACACACACACACACACACACACACACACACACACACACACACACACACACACACACACACACACACACACACACACACACACACACACAACAAATGACACCATTATTTCTCCTCTCCAAGGCTCCTGTCGGTGTCCCACTTAATGTTCGCGTACTGCTGAGGTAGGCAGCGGTACCACCTGCCCACCTGCCTACCTGCCTCCCCCCCTCAGCCGGGGTGGGGACTGCATCTCCAGTTAGCAGCATGAACAGACCCCCGGGTCATGTATCTTCCAATGCATCCTGTGAACCTGACATCCCCAGTTCCTGCCTCCTGTGTGCATGTGTGAGTAACAATGTATGGATGTGCATGAGTTTAAAAGAGTAATCTGCATGTATGTGTGTGTGATTGTGTGTGTGACTACAGAGACCCCCCGACTGTTGGCCAGGTGCTCCCGATGCTCAATAAAGTGCAACATACGACAGCAGTGACATCAGTGCTAATTATGGCCAGGTCGCATGTCCTTATATGAATGTTAGGCGTGTGTCCTGCTTGTGTGTATGTGTGTGTTTGAGAAGATCGAAAAAATACCTGCTTTACACTTGGCCGCTATGAAGATACAGTAGGTGCCTTTCCTAAAGCCTGCGTGTGTTCTTTGAGTGTGTGAAGGATGACGCAGTGTTTTCAGCACCACACTGAGCTGGGTATATAACAAGTCATTTTTAAATAAGAAAGCCCAAATAGTTGAGAAGCAAGTTCACCTCTCGGCACACACTCCTTCCCATCACTCATTCAACTTTGTATTCTGGCTTAAGTCCGTTGTACCCTTAGCATTGGGGAATGGTCTTAATTGTCCCCTTTGGCTTTGTCCCTTCTGCAAGGATAAGTCAATACATAAATAAACCTTCATTGCCTTTGATAGTGTGTATAAGTTGTCGGGCGGTAACAGAAGGAAGGGGAATTGCAGAGGCAGTGTGACGCACAAGGCATGGTACCCCAAAGACGGGCCAAGGACGACCCCAACAATATCTCCACCCTCATTAGTGATGGCCGTGATAAAAGGGGGGGGGGAGATGTTGGATTAAAAAAAAAAGAGGATGTGATAAAGGACGGATTCTGTTATCCAGTGAGAGGAATATCTGTTATCCCTGAGGAGAGAGTAAGGGATTGGGAAGGGCGAGGTAGAGGAGGATGGGTTGATGAAGGAGAAAGCTCCAGGGAGGCAGGGGACGGGGGGTGAAGGTCAGGGGTTGGCTGAGTGCGACGGAGAGGGCAAGTTGAGTACAGGAGGATGATGCACATGGAAAATGCTGGAGAATAGTGGCACAGCCTGGGGCTCGAAGGAGTGAGCTAAGACGTGAGAAAACCCTTTTAGGAATGCCAGGGGAACCTTGTGCAAGGCTCTAGTCCAGGGGTGTTCAAACTATGGCCCGGGGGCCAAATGCGGCCCGTGGCCCATTTTTAAACGGCCCTCAGCTAATTAAAATAGTATAATGAAATATGGCCCACAAATTAAACTTGTGCTTGTAATATATTTTACTAATTAAATATATATATGTACAAATATATATCACAGAATTCATGTGTGCCCACTTTTCAAATAAATTAAATAAATTAAAGTTGGAAACATTTTCAAACTAATCTTAATTCATATAAAAAGCCCAATCACGTATTTGCATAACAAATCTTTTTATAAGCAATCTGTTCTGTTTTAAAGCATGAGCTGCAAACTAAATACAAATATGGAGAGCTGTGATACAGCATGTTCAAGTATCAAGCTTAATTTACCAACATTTGATTGATGTTGCTATCTTATAACTTAGCATATGAGGCAAAATACCTCACCTCGAGTGAGTGGCCCAGCCCTTAATATATTTTTCTGTATGTGGCCCTCTGTGAGAAAAGTTTTGACACCCCTGCTCTAGTCCAATGTCCAATGACGGACAGCAAAAAGCAGATCACTAAAGTTGAAGCATGCGAGTTTGAAACTGTATAAATTGTGTTTTTAGCACACAATACAGAAAAGACAAATGGCACAGGTAGAGGGAATCTGCTGACGGTGAGAAACACACACAAAATAAAACTAGGAGTTGATCTACTAACCCATAAACCCAATAGGAGCACTGAAGCACCGAACCCATAATGAATCAAGTCAAACAAGTCAGAGCTGATAGGCATCGAGAAGACACTGAAGAACCAGATAAGATAGGCGTGAAATAAATGGGTGAGTCTTATCTGAAGATGTTAGTGATTCTGCAGCCTCAGATCTGCAGGTAAAGAGTTACAGAGCCAAAAAATCCTGAAAAAACAATCTGTAAAGTCCTGGGCTCCATTAGTCATAACTTAAAATGTTCTTCTTAAGTCAGATTTTTTGGAGAACCTATATTTAATAAAAACATGATTGAAAAACTTTTGTGAAAAATTCAAAATAAAAGGTGACTGTCAAATACTACACCCATGCCTCTACAGATATGACATTTTGAAACAGGAAGCAAACATCAAGACCGGTCTTAAGCTTTGTAACCTCAATGATATTTGTCCGGTGCCTTGCTCAAGGGCACCACGGCAGGTCAGGAAGTGAACTGGGACCTCTCCAAGTAGCAGTCCACACTCCATATTTTAGGTCTGGTCAGGGACTTGAACCGGCGACCCTACGGCTCACAGTCCAAGGCCCTACTGACTGAGCCACTGCCGGATATAAAGGTCAGGGCTGATTGTGTGTCAGACGCTAAACTGCACAAGACCTTTCCTAATACATGCCAAACACAGATCATATTTGGAAACAGAGAGGAGCAGCTATCTGTCATCAAGAGAGAGTGTGTATGTGTGTGGTACACTTGTCATCAAGACAGGGACATTACAAAGTACACACAGGTACAAACAGTCCAACCAACAGCTCTGATAATGTAGTCAGACTGTATAACCTTAATCTCGCCTCGACTCATTATTTTAGTGTCAACCTCTACAAATGATGTCTCCTAGCTAATTCCATACCAGCTATTTATGTCACCTGACCTCAATGTTTCATTCGAGCGGCAGTGACAATCCAATGACTCACATAGTACAATGAGCCTGTGTGTGTAAGGGTATATACTGTATGTGCATGTATGCAGGTAAGCTGTTTGCATGGCCATAATAATTAATCGCACACATGCTACATAATGGGAAAGTGGGCATTCATTAAGTGAATGCCCACTTTCCCATTCATCAAAGTAGCCCAGGTGTGTGCTGTACTTGGATTTGCGGAAATAAAAATGGAACAGCAGTGTGTGTGTGTTTGTGTGTGTGTGTGTGTGTGTGTGTGTGTGTGTGTGTGTGTGTGTGTGTGTGTGTGTGTGTGTGTGTGTGTGTGTGTGTGTGTGTGTGTGTGTGTGTGTGTGTGTGTGTGTGTGTGTGTGTGTGTGTGTGTGTGTGTTTCTATGGAAAGAGCAGAGCCGTCTGATCTAGAAAAAGCAATACCCTCTGTGGCGTAAACTGCTCAGAATTGTCGCCGAGCGCTGTGCTCGGACTTTGAACTTAATGCTACTGACCGTTCAACATGCAACCAATCATATGACAGCTGTATGTAGCACCGCAAGCTAGCAGGGTACGTAACCCCTAGAAACCAAACTTAACTATCTATTTCCACTCCCAAGGCTCTGCACCCAAACTCTGTATTTTTGGGGGTTTTGCCCAAATGATGTGAATGCAGCTTAAGGAGGATCCATTGTCTAGCCCTTATACAACTTACAACACAAGTAGTCCTCATGGCTTTTACCACATGATTCAAATCTTGACATGGGTTATTGTAAAGAGTATTCAATCACAGTAAGGATACATCGCCCAGCTGACTGTATGTGTGTGAAATACACTTTAAAACCAACTGTTCCCTCTGCATTGGTTGATCCATAAAACTATAAGTAATGTAATATATTTTATTTATCTATTTACCATCTTTACAAATGCCCTAAATGGTGTACTACACACACAAACACACGCTCTCTCTGAAACACAATGACAGACGGGATTTGACAGTTCACTTTGCGTACCTCGCTAGGTGGGGATGACCTTTTAAGACAACTGGCAAACAGAGGGAGCGAGACGGAGAAAAGGAAAAGAAACAGCGAGATAAGAAATAAAATAGAGAGAGACTCCCACAGTGAGTCTCTGAGGATGAGAGGGATTTGCTCTTTTAAACTGTGGATTGGTGGTCTTTTAGAGATACCCCAGGATGCTCAAGTGTGGCTTTTCACGGCCAGTCTAGTGGAACAAAGTGCCTTTATTCTCATAGCTCTTTTTGACAAGGTGTTTTTATTCAGCTCATTTATAATCCAGTGTTATATATTCGTGACACTAAGCTCGCTTTTTAAGAAGATTCAGGACTCCCAATGCAATTTAAAATGATATAAAAGGTAATCAAAGTCACCTTCTCCTTTCTGGACCTTTCTTTTAAGCATGCACAAAGATTGTAAAAAGAAGGGTTTTCCTGGCCTGTTGAAGCAACACCTATTGGCTAGAATATACATAATGTATTCCTTAAAGCCCCTGTCACACTGTCCCGAAATTGACACCCGATGGACACACGATTAAGGAAATGTTCAAATTCGGCTCTGATCGTAACAACATCGGGCCATTCGTGAGGGCCTCTTAAGCCATAGAGAGAGAGAGAGAGT
>NW_011333587.1:0-10798 GCF_000735185.1 Notothenia coriiceps
TGAAATCAGGACAGCAGAAAGCTTACACATCTTCTTCAGACTGAAAACTCATCTCTTTTGACTCCACTTCGAGCGATAGAATTACTAACAAAGCACTATACTAATAAAGGACTGGCTTATCTAAAGCCAGTTGAGTAGCACTTGAAATGTTTAGCTCTATGAAACCTGAAGTATTTATATGATTCTGTTTTCTTCAAGGTTGTATCTTCCTGGTCGAATGCACTTATTGTAAGTCGCTTTGGATAAAAGCGTCAGCTAAATGCAATGTAATGTAATGTAATACACTGATGTAAGTCACTGGGTCACATCATGACATGGAAACTATTGAAAATAAAAACATTGTATTTAAATTTTAAAAAGTTACATTTCAAAATATTAGTTTTCATTGGCATGAGGCTGTGTTCAAGCTGGGTACTAGCAGACCCTGAAGACAACTTTTCAAAAAGTCATAGTATAGTATGTCATAATGTGTAATTAAAAAGCTCAGAATAAAGGTGGCGCTGTCCGTGGTACTGAAAGAAAACAGCACCACGGACAGCGCCATGTGGATGAAAGGTCAAACACACTGACTGAGGACGTGAAGGAACAGGTTTAGATCGTTTTATGATATTGAAATTGTATTTTACTCACAATTTAGTATATGGATGGTACAGCATGTGATAATATATCAGCTTATCTCTCAGGGTACTTTCTCCTACGGTGAGACATAAGTGGCCACTGTTTGTTTTCACTTTGCTCCCTCTTATGCTCAAGGCAACATCATTTAGATTTTAGAAGCAGACAGCGTTTTCTTTAGCACTGCCTTCACTCCTGAAGATTAAATGAAGGTAACCCCATTATTCCCCAGGAGGGGGCGTGAGTGTACCGCAGCTCTGAGAGAGAGAGAGAAGAAGATGCTGTTCAGGCTTCAATTCACCAGGTGGCACTCAAACCTTGTGGGGACATTTTTTGGAGGTTTGCATCTCTGTCAGAGGGGTGACGCTATTTGTTGCCCTAAATGAAGGTTAAAGCCAATGAATGTTTACTTAATTCCTCAGTGTAAATGTGTGCGTGTGTTTTAATCGTTGACACTCCACTTAGACTGAAAGACACAGGGGCTACACACACCAATACACACGTTTGTACTGTGATGCTAGATAACATCACAAGCAAATGGTAGCTGCAATCCAAAACAATGGCCACTGGGCTGTGCACTAGGATGGTGCAACTCTTAATGGATATTCATGATTAATTGTTGATTGGAATCAAAGTTAGGGTTACTAATAAGTCAGATGTGGCTGTTGTTAATGTGGCACATTTCTTAACACTTCCCAAATCAACCCGCTTCATTTATAAACCACTGTAACACTCATTTATATTCATCCGTATTCATGCCCTGATGTTGTCACCCTCACAGCAGACCACCCCTCACTCTCTCACCTGATTCAGAGGCAGCCTCTCCTGCCTAGTAACAGTATCCAACACCACTGTCCTCCCGTCTCTATGGCAACAGAGAGCAACCCCCTTCCTGCCCTGCCTCCCATTGATCTGAGGTGTGTGTGTGTGTGTGTGTGTGTGTGTGTGTGTGTGTGTGTGTGTGTGTGTGTGTGTGTGTGTGTGTGTGTGTGTGTGTGTGTGTGTGTGTGTGTGTGTGTGTGTGTGTGTGTGTGTGTGTGTGTGGATCTGGGGACACCTTTATGCTCACATAAACAGCCTGGAAATCTCAGAATGTACTTAGAATGCACAATATATGTTCATTTTCTAGTACAAAAACACGGACAGTGTGTATCTAAAACTCTTTTCCAGAAGATGTTATTTTTTCAGCTGACTGTGGAGTTATTTGTAAGGTTCACTGCGTCTACATTTCTTTGTTTGTGTGTTTGTTTGTGTCTCTTTGAGAACTTGTTTGTAAAAGCAATATGTATTTAGTCAAAAGAGACGGATAAGACCAGAGCCAGCCCACTGGCATGGCACAGCATGGCATGGCAAAGGCAAAGGCAACGTCCTTTGAATTCGCAACTTCTGTGACGGAGACAAGAGGCTGAACACACACACACACACGAGAGCACACTCTCTTTTCCTCTGACTTTTTCTCCTTTACACACAAACAGACACACACACACACACACACACACACACACACACACACACACACACACACACACACACACACTAAACTGTGGGTTTCCTGCATGATGCAACACAATGAAAGGAAGCTGATTATCATACAGATTGGTGTGCAGAGACCAGGTTTCAGTGTGTGTGTGTGTGTGTGTGTGTGTGTGTGTGTGTGTGTGTGTGTGTGTGTGTGTGTGTGTGTGTGTGTGTAGGTGTGTGTGTGTAGGTGTGTGTGATGGTCAGTAAAGGGCAAACTGAAATTGGCATCTCATTGCCGTGGTGAAATGAAAGGTGAAAGCTCCCCTCTGTGTCTCTCTCCCTCTCTTGCTTCCTTTCCCTTTCTGTCTCTCGGTCTCAGACCAAACAAATGTACGCAGTCAGGGTATGGAAGATGAAAGTAGCCTGACAAAACAGACAACATGATAGATCGAGAAACAACAGCACACATTAAAAGTAGATAACGAAGAGAAGGACCAGGCAAGATAATTGTTAGCGTCTTAAAACATCACTCTTTCTACATTTATCTCCTACTTTCCATCTTGCTGTCCCTACATTGATCCGTGGCTTTGTTTACATCCGATTTCTCAATTACTCCAGCGCCACTTTTAACTAGATTGCTGTAGTTTTCATTGGTGTGTATGTGTGCTTATGTGCAGCCCACGATAAGCCCCAAGTGCCCACCTAATTGCCCCGGAGGCTCATGGTTATTTACTGTGGGGGGTTATTAGACAGACAGAGAGAGAGGGATGGGGACGGAGACTGTTTGTCCCTCATTAAAGGAAGGTGCCACGAACACAAGCAGGGCTGCAGGGAGCAACCGGACCACGGCACCGTCATTAAAAGCACACACACACACACGGTGAGCTGCTAATGAATGTGGACACTCCACCTATGACTCATAGAAGGCCGATCATATTCATATTTGACGACAATTGCCCAGTTTCCTTTTATAAATAGCAGCAAAAATCCCTGAAATCATTGCTTTCGTGGGTTTTGTTACCCATCTTATGTGATAGTGATGACGATTAGAACTGTATGAGTCACCAGCAACACCACCACACACACATACATATCGTACCAAGGACTGGATTAACATGACAGGGGTCACAATAGGGGCCCACAGATCATTATTGCCCCTTTGGGTAGACGTGCAGGAGCCATCTCGGGGCCCTTAGCAGTGCTGAATATTAACACACAAATGTCAAATTAAATTAATTTGTAATGTTATTGCCTACCGAGTGAAACCTGTGGGTTATGAGGTCACTGAGGATCTGGGACTCGCTGTCAATTCCCGACCTGCTTGTACATCTTATACCACTACGTTTTAGTTTGGGGGTATTTTAGATAAATTCAATTCTAAATGGCCAGAAGTTGTGCAATATTTTGGGATACCAGCATGACTTTGACATAAAGGATCCATCACCGTTATTCTGTTAGCTATCGCAAGTAGAGAAAAATTACCAAAATATAAGAACTGGACGAATACTCATTGAATGGCCATAATCCTGCTTCAGACGGGGCCAGATAATTCAACTACCCAGACGTTGGGAAAGTGAATGTGAAACTAAAGGGGTGCAGTTTTAAAGACTTGGTTAAAACAATACAAGTTAGGGTTTAATAAAAGACTACGGTTTGGGGTTGAATTAAGTGAAGTGTTCAAATAGATTACAAACAGCGGCCTACTAGGTAAACATATCATTGTTTGATCGATACATGATCAACCATGTGAGTAGATATCGACCTTCTGAACCCAATAGGTAAAGCAGACCCAATCTGAATCACATCTGGAAGGTTGATAACAACTGATAATGACCATCGGTTGGGCTGATAACATGCGAAGAGGGTTTAAATAACGCATTGCTCTAAAATATGAATAAACTAGAAGTGGTTATAACTGGACAATCCCCCTGTGTGTATGAAAAATAACACACACTCTTACTTTGTTGTATGTATAATCTTATGCCCAGTTCTGATTTCCAACACCTGCATAGATTATTGTGGAGTATCTTTTGTATAAAGCACACACACACTCAGAAACACACACACGCATGCTCACAAAAGTGTAAACACATTGTCTGTAACATGATGTCACATCCAATCCTTAAAACAAACAAAAACAGGCAACAGAAAAAATACAAACACTGATTTTTTCTCTCTCATCTTTTTCCCACATCCCTGCATCTACACCTATGATCTACACACACATTAATAAACACACACTGCATTTCCAGGCTCTTGGCTTGAATGCTCCGTAAGAGGGCGGGAACACACTGTTCCAGTGAACAGTAGCACGGCAGCTAACCTAGATCTGATTACACGCGCTAGCTGTTCTTGAGTGCACAACTGTGTGTGTGTGTGTCTGAGTGTGTGTGTGGTCGTACATGTATGTGTGTGTGCGTCTGCACTTGGGCTTAATGCAGTTTGCAGGTAAAGTGTTTTTATTGGACTAGCCGTGACAATGTCAGTGCAGTGTGTTTGTCTGGTGAGGGTTGATGAATTCCCCTCCGTGAGAGTGAGGAACATCCGAGGGAGAGAGCGGGAGGGGGGGGGGAGGAGCAGGGGTTCAGTGGAGAGGAAGCGCAAGGGGTGACTGCAGGGGGGAGAAGACAGAGGTTGGGATGAGAGAGCGAGAAAGAAAGAGGGGAGGGTGGAGAGGCTCATCTGTATGCTGGTTACTGTGTGCGGCTCGTTTGATCTGGAGGGAGTACTTAGTGCTGGATGGTGGGATGCTGCAGAGAGGGGAAGGCAAAAATAAGGTTCCTGCAAGAGTGTGTGTGAGTGTGTGTGTGTGTGTGTGTAATTAGGTGTGAGGTGTTGGGTGCAGCACTTTGCTCATTAAAAGGATCTGGCTGGCGTCCAGCTTGGTGCACTTCATCAACTGTCCTTCATGTCTCTCATCGTCTCCCTGCTCTCATCATCATCTGTGCTCTCCTGCCTTCTTCACTCTCTCTGCTCCTTCCTCTTCCTCCTCTGCACTCCTTCCTCCTGTCCCAGCAACAAAACACTGATTTGCATTGATGGTCCTGATAGATGGAAAGGGGGAGGGGGTGGGGCATCTTTCATCACTGTAGAGTAGTTGATCAAATGCGCCTCATTAATATCGAATATTTCATGCTTCTAAAAGATCACTAATGAACACATTGGCACGTATCCATATTAATAAGTGTGTGTGCGAGTTTGAAGCCTCACACACTTCAGACGTCCTTTTTGTGAAATGCTGATTATGAGAGATTGTTCGCAGAATACACCTGTTGGGAAACTGATTAATATTCAAAACAATAAATCCCACATCTGCCCCAGTGAGAAATGACACACACAGTCCTGTGGTTGGGAACCACAGAGACTGGGAGTGATGATAACATGTGCACCAGTCACGCTGAAGAAATGCATAATCAGGGCTTTCGTGAAATCAGTGACTTCAGTCTCTCTTTTGCAAGTATAAGGGGGACGCTATGTGCTTATTATTATTAAAGTTTTCGGTGGGAGTGTGCAATTTTAGGGCAAAGTTTTATTCGCCTGAGCAGCTGTTCAGCGCTATAACTGGCAAGCAAAGCCGTCATTTAAGTTAGGGTGCTCTTTAAGACACTTGAGTGTTGAGTGCAGTGTGTGTGTGTGTGTGTGTGTGTGTGCATTCAGCTAAGTGAGAGCCAAGCTAAGTAAAGCCGCTGTTGTTTAGCTGTGTACCAGAAACAAATCAGAGAATGATATTCGGAGAAGCAAATTAGGCAAAGTGAGACGAGAGATTTCAGGGGGGAGAAAGAGTGAGATGAAAATCCTCCTAGACGGAGTGAAGAAGAAGGGCATAGAGGCAGATGGAGGAAGCAAAGAAGAGGAAGAAATAAAGATTGATGCCATAGCAGAGATCAGGCAGCTGTGGAGGGAGAGAAAGACTGATCGGGGGGGCAGAATAAAGCGAATAACAGAATGCAATATGGATAATTTGAACAAAATGGAGAAGGCAAAAAGTCAAAGATTCAAATTGTTTGGTGTGTGCCTGAGTGGGAGAGAGGAGAAACAGAGAGGTGGGGAAAACAACCATTAGAGCGCACAGGAAGTGTGGCAATTCTCAGGAAACGTACGAGAAGCAGAAACTGTCACCAGCTCTGTCTCTGTTCTGATCATGCAGCAACAACACAGCTTTGAAAAGTTTTCTACCCACCTAACCCCCCCCCCCGAGCCTTCAAGCAGCTGCTGGAGTTACATAATCCAGGGAGAAACGTTGAGAAAAAGCAAGATCAGAGACAGATAGAAGATCCAAACGGGAGAAATGTGACAGAACACATCGTCTGCCATGACACACAACACCCACTACCACATACATGAGTAAGCATCCATGTGCAGACAAACATAAACATAGTATTTATTCTATAGCTTTTTGACCATTATGCTGCTTACGCTATAATCATGTTAGTTATGATAAAGAAAACAAAGACGAGACCCCAAATGAGCTGTGTGAGAACACTGGGAGAGGAGAGTGTGAGTGTTGTGAGTTAAATTGTTGAGTGTATGAGTGCGCATGTGAATATATTTGTGTGAGTGGGTGGGTGCCTTCTATGCATGTTTTGTCAGTGGATGTGGGTTAGAATAGAAGAAGGTCTCTGGGGGAAGCACTAAAGGCATAGCTGGCTGCCCCTCTGCCTGACAGAAATGCACTCCTTATCACACAACGCCAAGCATTAACATACACTTACATGCATGCACACATCCTTACATGTATGTATAAGATATATTACCATTAAAACTCTCTTAAACTGCTCGAAAACCCACAGTTAACGATTGTTTTTTATTATGAAATATTTGCTGAACCACTTGGCCCCCCACGTGCTGATGTGTGATACTGAGGAATTTAAGCTGAAGCCACCCATCCTTCCACATCCTTAAATTATATTTTCTTGAACTTTGACCTTTTATTAACTAATTTCAGCACACTTTTCCTAAATCTGCCCCATGATGGCACAATGTGACAGGAGGGAAATAGCCGCTTCCCCTCCCGAGTACATTAACTATACCCCACGTTCGCTGCTGTTGCTAGGTTGCATGAGCGTGCCTGCATGTATGTGTACGTCTTGCCTGGCTGCCTCTGTGCTATGGACACAAAGTGAGTTCTCTGCCTGTGAATCGGCTTCCATAGCAACCATCGCCACACAGCCAGCCAGCCAGGCAGCCAGCCAGGCAGGCAGGCAGGCAGGCAGGCAGGCAGGCAGGCAGGCCATGAAGTGAATGAACAACGCTCTGAGGGCACTGATCTGGGTATGGTGGGCACTCTGACGGCACAGACAGTGGGGCGTGGCTGTAGTGTGTGTGTGTGGGGGGGTGGGTGTGTGTGTGTGTGTGTGTGTGTGTGTGTGTGTGTGTGTGTGTGTGTGTGTGTGTGTGATTTTGCAAGATCAAGTCGCAATTCACCCAACCGTTTCTGTCCTTACGATGGAGGAACGCAGTCACACAAGTCTGGATTTACATGCACACACTCTTTGCCAACACATGCACTCTTTGCCAACACATGCACGCTCACATGCCAACAACACACACAGGCGCGCACACGCACACACACACACACACACACACACACACACACACACAAGGACTCATGCATAAGCATCAACTCTCACCTGCAGCTATAGGCTACAAAGCAATGCATACTAAAAAGACCAGGATGAAAAAGGGTGAAGGAGAGATGGATGAAACAAGAGAGGAATGAAGGAGTGAAAGATGGCTGGAGAGAGAGAGACCAGCGACAGGGGTTTGCACGGCCAGAGAGATCTGTAATGAGATCTCGGTGAGTCAGACAGGAGGCTACACACTGGCTGGATAACAGACAAGCAGCAGGGGACGCATTAGAATGCATTTGCCAAGCTGGCTAATATCAAAGTTGACCCAGTGTTGCTTTTAGCGTGTTAGCTTCTATCTGTGTCAATGTTATTAGCATGAAGCGCCATCAAACACTCTCGCACACATCGATCTTCCTGAAAAACAACCAGGCTAGTGATCTGGCTGGTGGAATTAGCTAAGGCTGGCAACAATTCGCAGCTACCTATGCAGTTTCCCCCCCAGCATTAAATTAGAATAGGTTAGCGTTGACCCAGTGTTGCTTTTAGCGTGTTAGCTTCTATCAGAGAGTGAGTCACGAGCTTTGCTGAGAGGAGCCGCAGCTCAAATTTAAACATTAGAGCCGTCAACAAACCCTGGGCTATCTCCGTGGCTGTATTTATTCATGTGGTTCGACACCCACCAACACACAAACACACTCATAATGAAGGCACATACTGAGCTTGCACACAAACCTGAAGTACACATATGAGCAAGTGCTTCATGTTTTTCTTAATAACAACAAAACCAACAAGGAATTGATGCTACTCACAAATACAGTATCCTCTGTGCCAAAGAGCTCCATTGTTGTCCAAAATAACACGTGATTTTACCTTTGTTTTACTTTAACATTGTGAGCCTTTTTATAGAAGAGTGAAACTGTGAACATTATTTATTTTTAAAGCCTCACTAGCTGGCAGTTCAAAATAAAATACAATATTTAGTATGAGTGTTTATATCTGGTTTCACCTTTGTATCACCTGCTGGAAATGTCCCCTAAATAACGTGTGAACACAGAAACAGACTTAAACGTTTTGATGTTGGGATAACTTTACTTATACTTTAAGACAAGCTTTTAAAACCACAGAGGCAGTCATTCCTTTTTTTACTTTCTGGAGATTGTCACAAGGGAGAGAAATCAGACGCTTTCCTCTCGTCCCTCCACCTCTCATTTCTCTCCATCCCTCTCTGTATCTCCACCTCCCCCCCTTAACAGCTCTATCTTTCAATATAGCATTCAGCTTTGCAGCCTCCTCGCTTCCTCCTTTGAATAACCCCCCCCCCAATCTCACTCTCTTTATCTTCTCTCTCAGTGCCTCCATCTTTCACTGTTTCTCCCGGCTCCTTCCGCTCCCCATCTTTCTCTCCCCAGCTCCCCTTTCTTTAGCCTTTTATGCCCTTCCTCACTTTCCCCCCCGCTCTCTTCCTCTCGTTGGTGTACACAGACATCTCGCTCGTAGTGTGTCTTAGATCTGTTTCAGTCTTTCCGTCATTCTCATCACTAACATCCTATACCACACCCCCCTCCCTCCCTTCGTTTCCCCCTTCCGCCTTTTTACATCTCACATCACATCTGCGTGTCTAACACCAATCTTCCCTCTTTTCAGCTCGCTCCCCTCACCCCCTTTGCACTTCATTATAAGGCCTGTTCTTTTCTGTACTCTCTCCGCCCCTCTATTTCACTTTCGGGATGACGCATGATTGCATATTTCTGTCTCGTTCAAGCAGTGACGCGCACGCTCATAGACGCACACGCACACACCTTTTCCCTGTTAATACATTCAGCGTGCATAATGTCATCGTCAAGGTTAACAGCTGAGGTGCTAATGGGCAAAGGATCCAGGGGTTTCAGGTACTGTAGGAAGTACTTTTCATCACTGAATACTCATTTGCTGTAACTATTTTGATGTTGAAATGATGTCATCTGATGATCATCAAGGAACATTGAAGGGTAATTAAGGCTCCTCTAATCAAACGATTATTATTGTCTTGAATGTTTGGAACTGAAGCCAATCAGCTGAGGAGAATTTCATGCTGTTTTAGCCTCAGCCCTCTATCTTTGTCGCTCGTTTATGTTCATTAATGTGAATAGCCGCCATTGTTCCGTGGATAATTCATTTCCATGCATGGCAGCAGCGCCGTGTGTTTATTTGCGTGTGTTTGCATGTGTGTTTGTGTGTGTATGTTCGCATGGCGGGCGAACGGATGCAAAGGCATGACAAGAAAATAACCTTCCCTCCCTCCCTCCCCTCGTCTGACGTGACGACGAGACGCCTCTCTCGCACTCTCTCTTATCCCCCTCTATTTTTACCATCCTTACACCCCCCACCGTCTCTCTCGCTGTCTCCCTGTCTGTCCCTCACTCTTTCGGCCTCTCTGTCCTTGGATGTCTGCAGCCAGCTGTGTCTTCGGGCCATTAGTCCCCCCCACCCTCCCTTCTATCCATTTTCCACATCAGTGATTCCTCCGGCAGACTTTCCCCCCTCCCCCATCCCACTCTTACTCCTCTCTCTCCTCCTCCTCTCCTCCTCCTCCTCCTCCTCCTCCTCTGCTCGTACTCCTCCGTCCCTGTGACCACTGGGGCTCCATTGTCACAGCAACTGCTGATAATCGTCTCGTCCTCAGACCGGCATTCCTTTACGCCACTGCACCAAAATCAGACGTCAGATGTGTGTGCAGAAACATCTGTAAAAACCCACATGCAGAGACATATATGAACACTGAAATCTATTCATAAAAAGAAGAAATGTAAACACATGTCTACATTTTGTGTAGCACAAACACATGTGCTTTTGCAACATGCACACACACACAAACACACATATACACACACACATATACACACACACACACACACAGACACACACCACCACCACCAAATCTACAGCGTCAGCATCCCCTTTCTGTGTATGTAAACATCTTGTTGTGCTGCTAGCATGAAAAGTTATTGCACTGCATAATGTAGTGCCATTTACTTCTCTACCCACCCATCTCTAACTCACCCATCATAATAAAACCGAGATTGACCCACCTCCCCCCCCCCGCAGCTACCTAAGCAGTTCCCCCCCCCAGCATTAAATTAGAATAGGTTAGCGTTGACCCAGTGTTGCTTTTA
>NW_011333587.1:16082-19592 GCF_000735185.1 Notothenia coriiceps
GTGTTGTGTGTGTGAGAGAGTGTGTGTGTGTGTGTGTGTGTGTGTGTGTGTGTGTGTGTGTGTGTGTGTGTGTGTGTGTGTGTGTGTGTGTGTGTGTGTGTGTGTGTGTGTGTGTGTGTGTGTGTGGAGGACGAACACACACGCACATACACGTGAACACATGCACACGTCTCTTGCTGCCTTTTCATATCCCTGGCTTCTGCATTTGCCTCACGTCTGGACTCTGTCCAAAGAGAGATGAGAGATGAGAGGGAGCACTGCTCTGTGTTCTATCTGCACCAGGTTATTAGAGACATGCAATTAGCGAGCAGGATAAATATGCCTGTTTACGTGTTCCAGTGTGTGTCTGTCTGCGTGCGTGCGTGCGTACGTGCGTGCGTGCATGCGTGTGTGTGTGTGTGTGTGTGCACGTTTCTGTGTGTGTGTGTGTGTGTGTGTGTGTGTGTGTGTGTGTGTGTGTGTGTGTGTGTGTCTGTCTGTCTGTCTGTCTGTCTGTCTGTCTGTCTGTGTTTAAAGAGGGGGAGAATTTGTGTGCAATCAGAGACAGATTGTATGGGATGCATCTGGGTTGGCCTGATGTGGAGACGAGGAGGGGGGGGCGGAGGTTGTTAATATTATAGAGGCTGCTGAGTGTCTGCCTGTATGTTTGTCTGTGTTTGTGTTTGTCCATTTGAACTGGTCTATATAGTCTTGAGTGGTGGTGTGTGTGTGTGTGTGTGTGTGTGTGTGTGTGTGTGTGTGTGTGTGTGTGTGTGTGTGTGTGTGTGTGTGTGTGTGTGTGTGGCAGAGGAGGAGGGACCTTTCGAGTTCCGTCCTTCCTGGAGGGGAAGAGAAGAGGGGGGGGGCTCACTTCACAGCCAATCAGTTTTGCTTTGCTGAGGCAACCATCCATCGCCGCCGCGGCAACAACAACGCCACGGTAACACGGAGCTAGGCTGCTGCAGGGGATAGATGGGCGATGTGTACAAGCCTCTTTGTTTTACTTATCTGTTTTCTCTCCGTATTTTCCCTGCTGTGTCTTTCTCTCATTTGGCTCGTGTTGCATCTGTACTTTCATCAGTTATCTGTTCTCTTTGAGCCTATTTACTCTCCCTCATCTCTCTCTCAGATATGTCACGTTAATGGGGCCTTCGCACGAGCTCTCTAAGGTGTGACCCAAAGGGCGAAAACAGAATTGAAATGAAGAATGTGAAAGAGAGTGAGGGAAACGGAGAAAGAGGTTATGGTCCCATTTTCCTCCTGAAAGGGCTCTTTTTCAATTCTTTTCATCAGCCACCGCCTGCCTGCATATCTTGCCTCTTCTTCTCCCGCACACAAATTCCCTTTCTCTTTAGCTCATATGTATGCAAATGAGGCATCCTATGCAAATGAGACAGGTAGGGGACTGGCAGTGGAGAGGGAGAAGAAATGGGCTGGGAGAGAGGGGGGTGAAGATGAAAGGAGGGGGCAATAGAGGAGAGAGAAGGGGTAATACAGGAAGTGGCGGTTCAACTCTCTCAGGTTACAATCTGGCGCTGAGATTTCTGGCTGACTCTTAATAATTCTGCACTTTTGTGTTGAATAAATAAAATCTTAAAGATGCCTGAAGGTGTTTCATATTGGATCTTGAGCCACATTGATGTATTTACTGTCGAAAATCATCTTAACATAAACAGAATAATGTGGTCGGTGGCCTCTCTCTCATGCCAACTGTTTTTTTTCATTAAATGATGTCCATGTTTCCTCAAACACCCATAGCTTTATGCCACAAAGAAGATGTGGCAACTTATCCCTTCTCCCCCCCCTCCCCTCCATATGCATTTGTTTTCTCTTTGGTTTTGCTGAAAAGGATAAACATCTTGGAAGGGATTTTTCCGTCGGCCTTCCTCTCCTTCCACCATCTGCCATGGCGAGAGATTCAGAAAGCTTGAGCTCTGCTTTTTCTGGAAGAGGAGTAGCTCTCAGTTTTGTGATATAAAGCAGTGCTGCTAAAATAAAATGATATGAAATCCAACCCTGTTGCACACATTGGAAACTGCAGCCAATCAACTCTGTGGTTTGCTTATCATCAGTATACTAATGTTTCAAAATTAAAACTGGAATGATTTATCGATGTTAAAAAGCGAGACGCCTGGCTGACAAACTTTCCTGGGTGTAGATCATTTCAGCTTTTGGGGTCTACAGTAGGTCTCTAAATGGATATACATTAAGAGACAGGTGGTGTGTTGCCAAGGAAACACGGATGGCTTGGCACTAATTGGCGGTAGGTTGGTTCCTAGGTGGTGGGTGCAGCAGATAAGCTATCTCACCTGTGATGATGGATAGATGGAAAGTTCGCATAATTGGCTTCTTGGAAAACATATTCAACATGTCTCTATGGCAAGTGTGTGTGAGTGTGTGTGTCACTCTCTCATGCTGTTTGTGTTGGGCTTTCTGATGACACATTTTGGAAAAGGAACACCATGATTAGCTTTTCATACTTAATCGGTTGTGTGTGGTGACCCTTTCCCGCTGGATATAAAATACACCGACATGCAAAAACATCTGGCTTTTGTCTTCAGCTGGAAAGGTTACAATTTGCATTCATTCCCGGGAAAAATGTGTCTGCAGTAGTCTCTGGTAATTATCAGCTCGAGCTTCATTCGGCAGTTATTGAAACGTGACACCTGGTCTGACACGCTGATTTTCGACCCTTTCGCAGTGAGGTGCTACGTGACGAGCAAGTGAATATATAATAAATCGATACCTATAATGCTTTTTTCAACACACAAAACAAAGTATTATTAATATGCTTTGAACAAAGCCACCATACTCCACAACAGAAACTCAAAAATAATCATTGTTAGTCTTTCCAACAATAACCAATCCTAGTTTGATTTGATTTGACAAAGAGACTGAATAAGTAACAGATATTTAAAAAAAGAAAGATAACCACCTAATATTCATTAAGACCGCTTCTGTTGCCAGCTAACGTCTGTAACGTCAAACACCACACACCAGAAAAACAACAGACAGAGATACTCACCAATGGTAATGAAAATAAGTCTATTGCATATTTTAGCAGGTTGTCTCGTGTTGTTAAAAAAGAACCTGCTTATAAGTGTTAATTTGGGTGCTAAAAGTGTATGTGTGTGTGTGTGAGCAGACTTGAATGTGTGTGTATAAAGATGCAAGGCAAGCAGCTAGCACACATTTTGAGCCAGATGTGTCTTCTACACCTTTAGAAATGAAAGTGTGTGTGTGTGTGTGTGTGTGTGTGTGTGTGTGTGTGTGTGTGTGTGTGTGTGTGTGTGTGTGTGTGTGTGTGTGTGTGTGTGTGTGTGTGTGTGTGTGTGTGTGTGTGTGTGTGTGTGTGTGTGTGTGTGTGTGTGTGTGTGTGTGTGTGTGTGTGTGTTCAGATGGGACTCGGGCAGCATCACAGAGCTGTCACTGAATGCAGCCGTGTGGCACATGCCGTGTCAAACCTGCAGTATCCCCATCTCACACACACACACACACACACACACACACACACACACACACACACACACA
>NW_011333587.1:19630-29419 GCF_000735185.1 Notothenia coriiceps
TACTACTACGTACGACGACTACGTACGTACGTACTTACGTACGTACGTACGTACTACGTACGTACGTACTACGTACTACGTACGTACGTACGTACGTACGTACGTACGTACGTACGTACGTACGTACGTACTACGTACGTACGACGTACGTACTACGTACGTACGTACGTACTACTACTACACGTACTACTACGACTACACACTACTACACACACACTACACACACACACACACACACACACACACACACACACACACACACACACACACACACACACACACACACACACACACACACACACACACACACACACACACACACACACACACACACACACACACACACACACACACACACACACACACACACACACACACACACACCATGAACACACCATGTACACACACTAGCCTCTTATGAGCTTAATGTTAAAGAATTTCTCACTTAACCAAACACATGCATTTGATGGATCACTGTTGTGCTAATGTGACACAAGATAATAATAAAAGTACATATCTGCTTTCCCCTAATGTAGGCGCTTGAGAAAGGATGCAGTGCTGACAAAACTCATTATAAGCCACAGGAAGAACCACATGCAGAGATTTTATATGCAGAAATGTGGTAGTTTGTTCTTTTCTGGTCTCATCCTGTATCTATCTTGTTTTGCCCCTCCCTTTTTTCCATCCAGCAGCATCCCTTCACACCCTCTAAGTCAGTCAGCCTCTCTTAGTCTCAGCCTGCAGGAGGGATGAAGTCATGCACCGCAGGCGTAGTGCAGACCCCCCCCCTCTCGCTGCGCCCTCCCTGCGCCTGCCACTCAGTCGCCAGCATATGGGCACTTTGGTTCTGCCAACGCCCCTCCCAGAACACCTGACTCTGTGTAGTCACGCATGGCGGGCAGTGCACACACACCAACAGACAGGATGGACACACACATGCACACACACTGCCAACATTGCATGACGGGCATGTCCTTGATTGTCCCCTGATGTTCCCCAATACTCACTGTCACTGTAGCATTGTTCTGTCTTGTGACTTAACTGCCCAGATGAAAACATTTTATTTCATAAGTACCAGCCAGGCTATGATTGAACACTACCTGGTATCATGAGGTAGTTAAGATAAAAGTGTTCCCTACATAGCATATGCTCAGCTCCCTGGTCCTGCTTTAGCACTGCAGGATTTACCCAATGTTTGAATTGGTGGGTATTGGAGCAGCAGTAACAGTAGGTTATCTACAAAATGCAACCTCTGTGATGGATAGTTCAGTTGAAATCCTCCACCACACACTACCTGGGTGTGGATTAAAAGGAAGTGCTTGGTCCTAAAACAACGTTAAAACTGCTCAGTACAGCAAGTAGAAAGCTCCTTGCATTTCTTGGTCTATTTTTCTGTTGCAATGCACTTGTTATGATGTGGCACACACAGAAGCATGTTGGTGTAAGACCAATATTTCATGCTTATAGCTACAATTGAAAAACCATATGTACTCGCAAACATCAGGTTTTGGTGTGACATTAAGATATTCCAGGAGGAAAGTCACTTTTAAAGAGCATTTTCGGGACATTTATTTTATTTCTGTAGCAAAGGAGGCATTAATGGAGGAGAATGAGACACACTTTGCGTTTTTCTCAACTGGGAAAACTTAAGTCCTTGCTGTTGCAATTGTTATGGCTTCCATTATTAGTTTTCTCTATCGTGTGCTGAACGCAACAGACACATTTATTGAGAAGCAATTCTGGGAAGCTCAGAATTGAACGTTTTTCTCTGCAGCAATGTTTCACACATAACAGTTTGCTGGTGTATGATATTGTATCTGAGAGGGGACTATACTTTCTAAACTTTTTAACAGAGGTTCCAAACAACCAGAGAAGTGTTTCATCTTAGGAACGGGGAAATGGGCTAATTTTGCAAAAACAATAGATAGCAAACTACAATAGATGTTCTTGGCTAAACATCCTCCTGTTGGAAGAGTCTGAACTGCAGTAGCTGTGGTGTGTTGGGGGACGTTTTAGGATCCAGTACTTTGCTTGCCACTGGCTTATTTATGCCACACACACATAAAGGCATGCATACACACAACCTGAGAGTCAGGTTTGGAAAGGGGCAGGTAGGAAAATGGTGGTAATTATCATTAGTTCTTTGTGATTAGCCAAGTGATACACACACACATGCACCATACACACACCCACACACTGTGTGATGCCCTCTGCTGTGTGGCACAAAATGGCGGAGTGTGTGCCTCTATGTTTGTATCCTAGCAGAGGCTGTGTCTGTAAGAGAGAGAGATGGGAACGGGGCCAGGCAGAGGAGGATGTGAGGACTTGGCTGGCATCAACTTTGTGTGTGTGTGTGTGTGTGTGTGTGTGTGTGTGTGTGTGTGTGTGTGTGTGTGTGTGTGTGTGTGTGTGTGTGTGTGTGTGTGTGTGTGTGTGTGTGTGTGTCCTGCTCGCTCACTCACCCTAACACATCAAGGCTCATCACCAAGAGAGAAAGCGGGAGTGGGAGTAGAGGATCCAATTCCTCCTTTCATCAACGAAGAACAAAGGATGGACTTTTTTTCCCGCTCTCCTCTTCCTCTCCTCCTCCTCCTCCTCCTCCTCTGTCTTTCTCTTTTCTTTTCTTTCCTCCTTCCCCTCCCAACTCCTGGGCTGAGTTTGGCAGAGCTCCACAGCCATATTCACACTTCCCTGGTCCCTGGCGAGACACTCACACACACACACACACATCACCTCTACTGCCGCCATCACACTGCGCCACATGCGGAAAAGTGAAAAAAAGAGCATGAAATAAAGCTAACTTTTTCTCTCTTCACCTACCTGTGAGAAGTGGCCGATAGATCTGTCACCTGAACTGAGAGGCACCTGAGACAGCCTGTCATGATCTTTTTTTTTCCCATCATTCATTCGACACAGTCTGCTAGTCTCCCCCCTCAATCTGTTTTTCCCTTCCCTACAATCTGTCCTCCTCTCCTATAAAGTGTTATAACTTTGTCATCTGTCTCTCTACTTAGTTTTTGTACTACTCTCTTGGTCTTAATCATGTGGACATCAAACGAGCCATATGTTCACACACAAACTTGACGCACGCACGCGCCCGCCACACACACACACACACACACACACACACACACACACACACACACTGGCGTCTCCAGAGCTGTGTTTGCTAATGACGAGGTAGTCTGCATCCAAGCACCACTGTTATTTCACCGGCTCGAGACACTAACGCAAATCAATAGGCAGCACGGCCCCGCGTTAACGATCTCCGTTTCCACTCTCCTCCCTGCTTCTCTCCATTCGCCTCACCACCGTGCCCTCCTCCCCCTGTACTTCATCCTCCCTCACATCTGCCTTGATCTCACAGCTTCATCTATCTCCCCCTCTGCCTCCCACTCTTCCTCTCCCTGTCTCTGTGCCCTCGATCTCACATCCTCTCGTCTCCTCTTCTTTCTCTCCCCTTCTCACTCCAAGTTTTTAGTTCCTCCACCAGCTTCCTTGATCTCGCACCATCTCTTCCTGACTTTCGTCGCCTCTCGTACTTTACACTCTCCTTCACATCTCACCACTAACCTCTCATCTCCTCCACTGTCCTATCTTTACCCTCTCATATTTCCCTTTCTCTCTTCCCGTCACTCCACCTTCTCTCACCTATCTTCCTAGACAGTCTTCCATTTCTTGCCAAACTCCCTACATCTGCTCTTTCCATTCCTAAATATATCCCACCCTCATCTCAGTCTCACACCATTTTTTCTCCTTCCCTCTCCTAATCTGTTCAGATCAAATGTCGTCTTCTCCTCACTTGGTTCTTGCTTTCCTCCTCTCATTTCGGCTATCTGCCATCGATGTATCTGTGGCTAGCCTCCTCTTAGTGTCGGTCTGTCTGCGTCTGCAGATGGAGTAAAGTATTCCCCAGTCTGGTACTCAGGTAACTGTTGAGAGTAGAGGAGAGAGCAGGCCATCAAGGACACCTTCTTGGAAGATTCTAGGAGGCACAAATGCAGTGAAGCAGTAACAATACCTAAAGACATCAGGGAAGCCTGCTCGGTGGATGATGTCTTTAAAAAGAGAAAGCTCCAAACATAATGTGTTCACTTTAGCCTTTAAGTTGGCTAACACGTTCTCAATGCATTCTGATGCATCTTAAACTGCCACCTGATTTTAGGTTACCATTATTAAAATGATCCTATCGCTGCCATTATTTCAGGTTACAATCCCAATGTGAATTTGCACTTTCCTCCTTTTAATGCACTATTATATAATCTTACATTTTCATCTATTTTATATTCTTTGTCTATTATATGTACATTTTATGTCTAATTGTATTAGATATCAATTATCTACTGTGAAGCACTTTGGACTGCAATTCTTGTATGAAAGGTGCTCTACACATAAAACTTCTATTAATTTAAGATCCAGGAACGTATACTATCAAGACTATAGACAAACACAGTCACATGCAGGGACGTGCACAGGTACGGGCTAATGTTGCCCGGGCAATGGTCCTTTTGCCCTTTTTGGCTGACCTGCCCCTCTGGAGAGAGCGAGAGTTTTTTTTTCTTTCCTGTTGTGACCGAATCAACATGATAAGCCCACAATTAGTATTGTAGCGTCTCGCTGCGATCTGCCCCAAGTCACGTGACTTTGTTTACAATCTGACAGCTGAAAGCAAAGGACAGCCCTCCGGCCTCATATGGCTATGGTGATCATACCAATTGCCCGCCTGGCTTTGGTGGCAAATCCCCGGGTCAATCTGTCCCCAGAAATCTCCCCGTTTTTAAATATGCTTATATTGATTGTGAGTTCTTCTCATGGCAGTTTGAGTATAGGGGACGGACCAGGTGACTTTACTTCTTCTTGACACCGTCGGTTAATTACAATGACAAAAAAAACTAAATATACTTGTTATTGTGCTTCTGTCTTTCTGTGTCTTTCCATCTACATTCAAACAAAATTATCCCCATTTTTACTTTAATAGTTAGTAACATTAGATATTTTAATGAGATATGGACTGCAAAACAAAAAATGTCCCTGGTTTTCATTTAGAAAAAAATTCAAAAGGCCTAATTTTTTTTTTCGAGGGGAGGCCCTTCTTCTAGTTTAGAGCAATAGCCCCTCCAAATGTCTATGCACGTCCCTGGTCACATGCATGCACACACAGACGATTTCAGGTTGAAGTGGGGCAGAGGGAGAGAAGCAGGAAAAGTTACTGCATGAGGTTAAAAGGACAGGTGCAGGCAGGTGTTCTGGAAACAACAGGAAGCCAGTTATTGGCCCGCTGATTTGACCCGAGCAACAACATGGTCAGCATTTAGAGCTGCAGCAGTGGCTGTGACACTCCGCTCATGGAGGATATTAAGGTACTTAAAACACTTACAGCAGAGAGACCGATAGCCGCATTTTGTGTAAAACATGTTACTGCTTCTTCCCGGAGTGCTAACTCAGTCAAATATGAACACATAGAGGTTAAACATATATTTGAATATTCAGTGTGACTTACCCGTAGCCTACGGGTTGTTCAATTTTCTCCGAAGTCCATCGCAAATGAAGGTCCATAAATCCGCTTTGAAATCCTAGAAAAAAGACGCTCCTTTTAATTCCAGAACTTGCCTGAGGATCATCACGTTTTTAGATTTTCTTCAGTATAAAAAAGACAAACAAGTGATAGTTGTACATTCATGGGTAGACTGCAAACAGGAACGTCTTGCTGTTAATTCGGCATAGGTTTAATGGTTCAAATTTGCCCAAATAGAAAAGATATAGGCTTAATAGAAAATGTGGCTAAAGTTGTAGCCAAACGATTCCAAATGCACCATTTCACTTTCTGTTAACACCCCAAAGCATCATGGGAATGTATGCAACTTCTCTTTAATTAATGGCACATGTATCTTTCTTTCTCTTGGATTACAAGATTACTTGGATTGCACTTTCTGTTTACATTTTGGCCAATTTTAACCATTGAACAAATTAAAAGCAAGCCATTCATGTTAGCAGATAACTATCACTGGATGTGTTTAATACTGAAGAAAAGCTAAAAAGGTGATGATTCTCAGGCGAGTTCTGGAATTACCAAAGCGTATTTTTCTTTTTCCCCTAATAGAGGCAACCTCGCACTCACTCATTCGTATTTTATAGGCAACCACCTGCAGAGGGCAACATCTGAGTCTGCTCATCCCCAGTACAAATCTCTCCTCCAGGCTATGGGTTCAATGTGCCAGAGCAGTGAGCTGCCTGCCACCTAAGACAAGGTCAGAGGGACACACATATGTACACACACAGCACTGCCAGCATCTGCACAGTGGCTACAGGGCAAGGACATGGTATGAAAGATAGAGGACAGCGGAGGACAGGGTACAACTTAAAGGACACGGAAATGAGAACTGAGAGGAAGAGGTAGTGTGTGTTGGGGAGAGACAGCAGGAGTGACACGGCATCATCAATTAGATGAACCGAAGTGGCACAAAGAGGGAGCAGGTGCAATCAGTGTGTGCGTGTGTGTGTGTGTGTGTGTGTGTGTGTGTGTGTGTGTGTGTGTGTGTGTGTGTGTGTGTGTGTGTGTGTGTGTGAGAGAGAGAGAGAGAGAGAATTTGTGCACACATGTGAGTACGTGCGTGTACGTGTAAATGAGCGCAGGGATTGAATGTGGAACACACCTTGGGCCCCAGCAGGGATTTCACACAGAACCTGTTCCAACACCCTCTGCTTCAGTGGAGCACTCCACCCCATTACCTGCAAAGGGCGTGTGTGTGTGTGTGTGTGTGTGTGTGTGTGTGTGTGTGTGTGTGTGTGTGTGTGTGTGTGTGTGTGTGTGTGTGATGTCACATGCTCAGCAGGTGTGTGTGTGTGTGTGTGTGTGTGTGTGTGTGTGTGTGTGTGTGTGTGTGTGTGTGTGTGTGTGTGTGTGTGCGCGCGTGCGGCAGAAAGATATTCTTTGCTGGACCAAACCAAAATGGGTCACTGCAAGATATGAGCCATTTTACGGCTGTTCTCCAACCTCAAAACTTTGTTCCTTTGTTGCTACTGTTCCTCTCTGCATCAGCATCAGCATTTGAAATAAGTTTAAAAATAAGCAATTCAGCCTTCAGTGTAAACAAGAATTTACTCGATGAGATCGCTTCTGAATGCATCTTTCTTCTTTTCTTGTCCCATTTTCCTCCTGCATTGTTTCTTTCTTGTGCTCCACAATCTCCCTTTGCTGGAGGATTCTGATGGAATACCAAGTAGCTCTGCGGCCCAATACTGTGTGTGTGTGTGTGTGTGTGTGTGTGTGTGTGTGTGTGTGTGTGTGTGTGTGTGTGTGTGTGTGTGTGTGTGTGTGCACGTGCGTGTGTGTGTGTGAGAAAGAAAGAGTAACCTGTAGGGAAAAAAAACGGAATAAGTGTGTGGGCATGGTTGAGGTTATCAATACTATGGTACTATGGGAACATGAAGCCAAGGAGCATCCCATTCTCTCTCTTTGTTCTTCTTCTTTCTATTCTGTCTGTATGTCTCACTCGCTCTGTGTTATGGGAGGTTAGCTGGAGTCCACCAATGCCCTCAGTCACGCCCTCAGTCACACCCACACACACACACACACACACACACACACACACACACACACACACACACACACACACACACACTGCAGGGGTGTTGCAGGCAGTCAGGCTTGATCATTCAGGTGCTCAGCAAGCCCACTCACGCCAAACTGCTTGCAGGTATGAGAACATATTAGACAACGCTGGAAATGATTCATGTTTACACTCACCTACCTATTCACACATTTATTCACTTGTACATAAGCACACAGACACACAGCACGTAATGATCAATCAGTTTTCTTTTTCCTGATTCTTGTCACATGCTCAGGTATCCACGACAACCTTTGCAGCAAACAAACAGGACCTATGTGATGTGTATGTGGCGTGCACTTGATTGCCCGTGTGCCTGTTATTTTCTCTGGCTCACCCTTCTCCATCCCCACCCGTCTCATCACTCCGTTACCATGTAAACAAAGCCAGGTTTAGTCCTTCAAAGGGCAACGCTCGGCAGCTGCCTGCTGGAGGTGACCGTACTGAAAGACAGAGGGAGAGACAGGGAGGGAAGATGGATAGAAAAAGAGATAAAGGAGCGTTGTGCGAAAGAGCAGAAATAGGGAGGGACGAATAATTTGAGGTCAAGGCTAGATGGATGGAAAAGAGAGAAAAAGAAATAGGTCTACAAGATGTGTCCTTTCACAGCCCACATGCTCATCTTCCTCCCATTGTTGAGTGGGAAATAATACAGAGGTATGCCCTAGAGCAGTGCTTCTCAAAGTGTGGTCCGCGGACCACTGGTGGTCCGTGAGCGCCCCCTAGTGGTCCGTGAGTATATTGGTAACATTTCACATTTGAAATAAATAAATACACTTCAGTTTTCCGCACTCTCGCGGGAATATCTCCGTAATGGAGCGAGGTTAAGTTTCTGTTGATTGCATGATATAGCCCAGCGCAACACCTTCATCACACATGTTGCCACTTGTTTGTACCATTTTCAGGCGATTTGTAATCTGTTCTAGAAAAACAATGTGTTTTTTGATATTTGTGGAGTTAGGTGGTCTGCGAGTGTTTTTTTATTGGTTAAGTGGTCCTTGTTATGAAAAAGAGCGTATGTAAAGTCATATATGTAGATGGAGCAGATTTAAATCAAATCGTGTCTTTCAAAAGAACGCACAATGCTGACTTAATGGTGCATGTTGGAGTCTGGGTTGTGAGTCACTGAACACATACTCTCTTTTTCTGATCTCTGTGTGGGACAAACTGATCAATATGTTGCTCTCAAAGATTCAGTGATTAGGAAAAGAAACACACAGACCTTGTCAAAACAATACACACAGCAGGGTTTTCCAATTGGCAATATTCACACAAACAATGATTTGACTTCTTCCCAGGAGGCACTTGATACCAAATGATGTTCACCTGAGGCAGCAAAATTAAGTGATTCCTGATAACAGAAAATCTTTTATTTACTGTCGTGCGTCACCTTTGCCTGAAATAGTACCCCTATAGTTATATACCGCTAGGCTTTTCTTGTCGGTGTGATATTTTCTTCATATGCAAGGTTTTCCACTTGACTGTGTGGCTCTGTCGTTGCTATGGTGACTGCAGACCCTGTTGTTTTTGTTGTGTTTATGGCGTCACGGGTCCCAGTGTGAGGTTGTTTCTCTCGGAAAGGTCATGTGACATCACCAACCCGTCAGTCAAGGAAGAAGATAGAAACATATAGACACGCACATTATCCAGCCTAGCGCTCCTAATACATTTTATTTCTCCTTTTTTCACAAAGAGAGCAAAGAGGTAGGATGTGATTCTACGGTGTGGAGGGAATTATGAACCTTAACCACAAAGTAGATAACCGTGGAGGCTGAAGCATTCCTCTCTCTCTCTATCTGGCTTACCCACACACACATCTGCCTTTCTCTCTCTGACCTTTATTTATTGTTTCATTGTGAAGCTGCCGCCCTGCGTGTCTATCTGTCTTCGTACCGTCAAGACTTTCCTCTCCTCTTCCTCCAGGTTTATGCATTTGAGTAATGTCTGTATAGAGTGTGTGGTTGGCATTGATGTGCCGTGCCTGTGAATGTCGATGAGTCATCCTAAACCCCCGAGACAAGACAGTTGCACCTCGCACCTCTCGCACCTCTCTCGCGCACACACACACACACACACACACACAGACAGACAGACACACAGACACACACACACACACACACACACACACACACACACACACACACACACACACACACACACACACACACACACACAGACA
>NW_011333587.1:29442-41581 GCF_000735185.1 Notothenia coriiceps
CCTCTCTATGTCTCTTCCTATAATCTATGTGACTGGATGCCTGTGACCCCCCGTGACCTCCAGCTGTGTGTCATGACAACAGGAAGGTGACAAATGTCAGGAAAGATATTGGCTTCCTCCATCTCCTAAGCCTCTCCCTGAGGAACCCACCCACACAGCCTGGCCAGACACTGCAGAGGAGGAGGAGGAGAGAGACAGAGAGGAGCTGTCTGTCTGCCCGTCCATCTGTCTGTCTGCTCTCCCAGTGTGGGGAACCTGCAGTTATCAAGGAAAAGGGCAAAGTGTCCGCCGAGAGGGGAGGATGCTGGCAGATTTGAGAAGACAGAATGATGGTTGGAGGCATCTGAATGCTCTTTGTGCACCGTTGAAGTGTCTGTAATTAGGAAAGGGGATGGCAGCGTGCTGATTGGGAGCAGCGACAGGGAGGGCTGCTGTGTTATTTCGGAGCGTGCTGTGTTAAACAGGGTGTTAAAGTCAGATGTGTTAGACATGAGTGTGTGTGTTGAGGTGGGGGGCAGGGGCTGGGAGACAGGTGTGTTTGGGTTATTTTCGAGTGCGTTGTCGGGTTTGTCAAGGACCATGTGAGCTGAGCTTTGGTGTGCGTGGTGTTGTGATGATTTCGGAGGTGGTGGTGGAGTAGGGCTGTTTGTGAAAATGTGTGACGGGGTGAGGGTGGGTGTGTGTGTTTCCTCCCAGGCTGCTCCAGCTCCACAGCAAACTGCCTCTGCATGCATAATTAACCAGGATGACTGGGGAAGTAAACACACAGGACGGCGTTCCACCCTTCTACTCTGTATGCATCCATTTATATGTGTTTGGGTCTGTGTGTGTCTGTGTGTATCTGGATTTGCATGTGTGTGTTTGTTAGTGTCAGATAGACAGAGAGCAGGAAAAAGATTGGAACGAAAAGTGCTTCAGAGTTGATGGAACAAGAACTGTCTGTTTGTGTGTGCACGCATGTGTTTTTGTGTGTGTGTACTCGAGTGTGAGTGCGAGTGCGAGTGCGTGCGTGTGCGTGTGCGTGTGTGTGTGTGTGTGTGTGTGTGTGTAGAGAAAGAAGATAAATCCCATCTCAAGCTGCCTCTGAAGATGATGCGATGAAAGAGAGGGAGAGAGGATAAAAAAGGGGGGACTGTAACCAGTCGCAGCTCTGCGCATTATGAACCATCCAGCGGAACAATCAGATTCACCCTCCCCTCCTCCATCACCCTCCCCTCCCTCCTTTACACTCCTTTCCCCCTGTCCTTCCTTCCTGGCAATATTTTATTTACAGACAGAGATCTGAAAAGGTCCTCCTGGACACGTTTTAAAGGAGACACACATGGAAAAGCACGCGCACGCACCCACGCACGCGCACACACACACACACACAATCAAACACTGATGTGACTTTAAGGTTTACAAATCTAAAATAACAATGAAGCTGGTTATGAAGGCAGCTGCCTTGATGAGATTTGAAGTGGGCAGAGCCCAACGTAATCAATCACACTTCGAGCAGCTCATGTTTGTCTGCAGGGGTGAAGCATTTGGCTAATCACGGACCCAACCGCATAGTACGCTTGTGCACAATCTACCATTTTGCATGCAGCTATGAGCAAGTGAAATGTGTATGTGTGTGTGCGTGTGCGTGTGTGTGGTGATGGCTGCGGCTCACATTTCCCAGGAGCCCAGGTTGTAAAGCCCACTCAGTAAATCATCCGTCCTCCTCTGTCCTCTGCACCCCCTTTTACTCATCCTCCTCTTCAAACTTATCCTTCTATCACTTCTATCTTGCACCCCCCAACACTCAATATCTCCCTCTCCTCCAATAAGACCCTGACACTTTGTTGTCTTTTCCTTCCGGTGCCATTCTAATATTCAGTCATGGCAAGGGGCCAATAGGAGAGAAATCAAAGTGGAAAAGAAAATGTAAAAACTGAAGGTAGAGATGAGAGAAGCTAGATTCTAGTTACAGATACCAGAAAGAAAGAAAGATACCTGAAAACATAGAAAGGGAAAAATAGGGGAAAGAAAACATAAACACACGCAAGAAAACAATGTGGGAGTCTTTCTGTTTGCATTTGTGTGCACGCAAAGCACTGACGGTGAGCGCGGTACGTGTGTTTGCTTCTACTACATCGCTTCTTCTCTGTGCTCAATGCTACCTGAACACATAGACAGATCAACAGAGAGGATTGGGCGATCTCAGCATGTATCCATCCCATCGTCCTCTCTCCGCTCTGACCCCTACTGAGGCACGGACATGACGTGGTGCATCCACAAATACCGCTCACAATGCCAGGGCTCTCTGTGGAAGACAGGAGGGGAAGGAGGGGGGGCAGTGTGGAGGTGGAGAGGAGACGTGATTTGAATGTAGACGGCACTCATATACGTGTTGTTGAAGGAAAGGACAGAAGGAGGGGTGAAGTTAATTGATCGGCGCAAGGGGTTCATTTGGCTTGTTTGCTTTGTTTTTAGCAAAAATGTAATTACTTATTCTTTGTTATGTGCTATTGTGGAGAAAAGCGATTGTGACAGAAACACACACAATGCAAAGATAGACATGTAGCACTCAACACTGGATCCCTGAAAGCCATGTGTCCATCCTCTCTGCTCTGCTGGGCATGCTTGGTCTGGCTGAATACCATCTTTTGTCCCCTATAAGCATCTTATTTAGGTCATTGTGTAAACAAGTAACCTCACACACAGTTTCACATACACATAGACACAGCAGGTGCTGCACCAGTAGGATGCAGGCATGGGAGATGGGAAGGTAGGAGGGAGGACAGAGAATCTCCGGGGGAATCTATAGGTGTGTGAGCTTGTGTTTGCATATGAATGTGTGTGTTTGTTGTGTGTATATCTAGGGGACTGCCAAAACTGTGGACCTGCATACATAAACACCAACAGAACTGCAAAAGCTGACAAACTCACATTCAGGCACATGCACGGTATATTCACACACTGCTTTGTTTCCTCACGCACAGATATAAATAAACACACACACACACACACACACACACACACACACACACACACACACACACACACACACACACACACACACACACACACACACACACAGATGAATAATGCTACTGTGCCTCTGGTGGGATGCACCACTGTCCCTGGGGCGGGCTGAATGCCGGAATATTGTGCTGGAACCGGCTGACACACACACAAAACACACACACACAAAACACACACACACAAACACACACACACACACACACACACACACTCAGTGCTCCGTCTCCAGGTGACTCAGTTCCTTTTATAGAACAGAACACTCTCCACCCCTCCTTTCTTTCTTTCTTTTTTGTATGAATGCATAAACACGCTCTCAAAAACACCCACACACACATGCATACACCGGAAAGAGATAACAGATAGACACAGCCACATGCACTCACACACTGGAACAAACACACCAAGCCCAAAAACACACCATATGAACCCCCTGCTGGTGTACTGAAAGCATGCGCGCAAATACACACTGTAAGACTTCCCACTTCCCCTTGGAGGAAATTGGAGTTTGCATCTGTGCAGGGGAAGACAGGGAGGAGAGAGGAGAAGAAAAACAAGTCTCAGTTGAACCTCTTATGAAACACTGCATCAAAGATAAATCAGATCAAATCGCTTTACATTATTTTTTTAAGTAATACATTTTAATATCTTGGAGTAGTTATAAAAAAGGGGCTAAGTCTGGGGATCATGTTTGATCCAAAACAATAACAACGAATAATGCATTATACAAAGTCAGCTGGAAAGCTAAATAGCCACAGAGGCTCTGTAAGTGAGTTCAGTTGAGAATGTGCTATGAACCAATAAGGATTTTGCCTACAATCCTGCACCCATCTTACTCCTTCCTTCCCAAGACATGCACCTGTCTGCCACCTCCATCTCGAGAGGCTTACACGGAGACATATACAAACACATTCAAAGTTTCTTTCAAGCTGAAGAAAAAAGTATTATATTGTTGTCGTTATTGTTATGAAATCAAATTATATAAAATAAAGTCAATATAGATTTGTATTTGTGAGTGAAAAAATCTAAATGATACTGTATCTAGACAGGATGTGTGTGTTCTTGTTTATGCTTGCTTAAACTCCTGGTGGATGTCAAAATAGAAAGAGATGTTTTATATGAAAAGAGAAATGCAGAATGGCTGAACCTCATCGGCGCTAACCCTTGTATTTTTCTCTCTTTTCTTTCGCCCCCTCTCTCCTTGCCTTCAGAACCCCTAACCCCCCTTCCCCCCTTTCCTGTCTCACCTCACCTCCTCCTCCCAGCTCTGGCTACAGACGGAGAGAGTTATGCAGTCCTTCCGTGAGCGCAGCGGTGGTTACCACAGCAACCAACCCTGCTACCAGCAGGAGCCTCATGAATTATCCCGTCTGGAGACCTACCGGCAACACCCACATCATCCCCACCCTCAGCACCCGCACCCAGGCCCCGGTCCACACCCAGGCCCCGGTCCACACCCAGGCCCCGGTCCACACCCAGGCCCAGGGCACACCAGGTCAGGCTATGAGGCTCATCCACTGGCGAACCCCACCACCATGCCTCCAGCTGGGGGACCGGGAACAGCAGGAGTACCCAAGGACTGTTACAGCCAGCAAGCATACCCTGGTTACCCTGGCAATGTTGGAGGGAATGGGAGTGGAAATGGGATCCCAGCATCCTCGCAGGCAAAGAAATCCTACAGAGGAAGCAAAGTGCCCCCACCAAACCCCGGACAACACCTGCAGGGTCCCGGGGGCTATAGTAACCACATGGGCCCGGGGAGTTACTCAGCCCAGTATATGAGCGAGGGTCACCTCCAGCAGAAATGGGAGGACTCAGCCCAGTTAGCACAATATGACCCGGAGATGGTGGGGCGTATGGAGGCTGGTGGGACTCCCGCACCTGTGTCTTCTCAGTATATGGACCAGAACATGCTGGGCCACTCGCAGACCCAGTGCCACCAGCCCTCCACCCCTGCCTATACTAGCCCCCACCATCAGCCCCACCCCACTAACCCTTCCCCCTCCCCTCTCATGTACCCCCAGAGTCACCTTCATTACCCACAGCACTCACCCTCTCCTTCGCCATACATGGAAAAGTGCAGCCCTATGCCCCAGTGTTATAAAGGTTACAACATACCCCCCAACTCCCAGTATGGCAGACAAATGAGCAGCCACAGCAATCTGAAGCCAGGGGCTTACCGGTCGACCCAGAACAGTTACGGCTACCAGCAGACTCCCTCCAGAGGTTATGAGCAGCAGCCCCCTTTACAGGCCATGCCTAACCCCCAGGAGCCCCACCCTAAATACCAACACTACAGCCAACCACAACAGAACTACTGTCTCTCTGAGCTGTCTGTCAGATCACCAGAACAGTATTATCAGACCTGCAGCCCCTCCTCAAGCCACTCCCCTGCACGGTCTGTAGGACGCTCCCCCTCGTACAGCTCCACCCCTTCACCACTAATGATCAATCCAGAGTCGTTCCAGTATGGCCAACCTCCCATGACCCCCGGGGCAGCTTCATCCGCTTCATCCTCTTCAGCTGGTATACAGGAGCAAACCAATACCAACACCATGTTGATGCCCCCACGCTCACACCCCTCACCCAATGTGCCCCATGCAGCCCCCCACAGCTACACTACAACGCCACAGGTCCCCACCATGAAAGAACGCTTCTCAGAGAAGCTGTTGTCAAACCCCAGCTTGTGGAGTCTGAATGCCCTCACCTCTCAGGTAGAGAACATCTCTAATAATGTCCAGCAGCTGCTGCTTTCAGAGGCTATGGTGGCCAACAAGAAAAGCGGTAAGCGCAGCAGTGGAGGAAGCAACAGCAGTGCTGGAACTGGAGCATCCACCAAAAAGGGTGAGGAGTACAAAAGTCCTGCTTATCCAGATGCGGGTGGTGGTAGTATTGGCGGAGGCGCCATGCAGGACCCTTATTCTACACCACAGCACCAGCCAATGCCCATGGAGCTCCAGGAGGGAGGATACTCCAGCAGTAGTGATGAACAGCTGGAGAGGGGATACTACTACTGTGGCCAGGGCAGAAGTCCAGCACAGGCCCCCAATAACACACAACTCAGCCTGGACACAGCCTCTTCCTGCTCGATGACATCTCCAGATGATATGTCCACCAGGTCTGGGGACTCAGGTCTGCACAACCTTACCCCTGATCCTAATAGATGTCAGTCATCGCAGGGAGGAGATGGCATGAGTACTCCAGTGAAGAGCATTGGTGATGAGAGGTCGCCGACAAGCTTTACAATCCCTAGTCCTATGAAACAAGAAAGGGACTCCCCTTCAGATATACAGCATATCAACGAGCCTGTCAAAGAGAACTTTGAAGAATCAGCCTGGACAGAGAAAACGTCAGAGAAAGAGGAGGTGTCCACACAAAACACTCCTGACCATGAAAGAGATTCAGACACAACTAAATCAACAGAGCATCTGGAGAAATGGTCAGATGAAGAAAAATGCCCAGCTCTCTACAGCAAAGTAAACGAAGAAGAGACAGAGACAAAATATTGCTATAAGGAGACTGTGTACCAAGAGGCTCAGAGCAAATATGACCCTGATACAAGAGACTCAGTTGAACAATCCCCAGCAGCTCTCTCTGACACCAGCCACAAGGAACACTTTGGCCATGAGATGAAATCTGAGGCATTCAAGTCTGAGTCACCAACTGCTTCTGAGAGCTCAGTGAAAACGTTGCCTTTCATTTCTAGGGGTGACCTTGAACAGGATCAATATTCCACAGAGAAGGAGGACAGCTCAGAAAACCCCTCTCCCAGCCCCCAAGTTGAAGCCTTGGATGAGAGCAACTCAGACAAAAGAGAAAGGAGAGATGATGAGGATGAGGAAGAGATGGAGGAGGAGGGGGGTGGACAGGAGGAGGCCAATGAAGAGCAAGAAGAAGAAATACAGAAACAACAACCTTCTCTTTCCCCTCCTCTGTCTGTAGAGGCAAAGGAGGAACTGGGAGAGGGGGAGGAAGTGTCATCCACTGAGGAAGACATGAATAACAGAGATGAGCAAGAAAAGCCTCCTGGAGATTTCTGCAGCAGGACAGAGAGTGAGAGTACTGAGCTCCAGACTGACAACGAGCCTTCAGGGGCGCCTGCCCATCCAAATGCAGCAGCAGCAACAGCAGATGCTTCTGCGAGAGAGTCAGCCATTGGGGACACTGCTCCCCAGCCTCAGTCTGCTATGCCAGTTTTTTCGGCTCTCAATGACAAGACAACACCTTCAGCTCAGACCAGAGATCATATTGATCACATTGACACTAAAGTATTGGAGCCAGATTCTCCTCAGCTGCCAGGAAAGTCAATACTTCCCTCAGCCCCCTCCTGGGCTGACACTCCACCCTCCCCCAAAAAAGGTGATGAGGACATGGAGCCGGGCATCAGCTGCGCCAGTGCTGTGACCCCTTTGGCCAAGCCAGAACCTGTGGCCCCGTCTGCTCAGCCGAGGGCATTTGGACGTAAGCATGCCAGGGGCAGGAGAAGAATCATGCATTCAGGTGTGGGAAACAGGCGACAGCTAGGCTTGGAAAGGGAGGGGGAAAAGGAAGAGAAAGGAGTCTCTTCACATACACAGAAGCTCTGCGTGCCTCTAAGCAAATTAGAGCTGTTTTCAGATCAAATTGACATAACTCATCAAGAATCTATTGTGAGCCAAACTCCCAAAATGCTTTCTGATGGTTTTCGTTCAAGAATGTGTACTCGCTCATTCAATGCACCAGAGGTGCCACCCAAGGTTGAGCCTCATGTAAAGAGAAAACCAGGCCCAAAACCAGGACCAAAGCCGGGACTCAAACCTGGGCCAAAACCAAGTCCAAAACCAGGGCTTAAACCTGGTCTAAAGCCTGGACCAAAGCCCGGGCCAAAACCTGGACCTAAACCAGGACCAAAACCTGTGCAAAATGAACCTGAGCTGCCACAGAAAATTGAGACTCCTGTGAAAAGAAAACCAGGACCTAAACCAGGTTCAAAACCTGCGCCAAAACCTGCACCAAAACCCAGTCAAAAAGCAGCTCCAAAACCAGGACCTAAGCCTGGACCAAAGTCTGCAGATGTTTTGCCCCCTGATGACACCTCACCCATCAAGCCCTCAGTTGGTCGCCCCAAAGGCTCAGTTTCGAAAGCAAAGATCGTACAACAAGAAGAAATTATTCCACCTTTGCCAGACTTGCCTAGCAGGAACAGGAAGGGCCCAAAAGTTACAATTTCGCAAGTAAATCAGGATGTAAAAGCAGTAAACCAGGACGAAGATAAACCAAACCCGGAGGTTAAGGCACCAGAAAAGGAGGGTAAGAACATGATATTGAGATCCAGAAAGCCCTCGCAAGAAAAACTGTCAAAAGAAAAAATCAAAGCGGAAGATATTCTGCCCCAGGCATTGACAGAAATTAAACCCAGTGATGATTCACCAAAAGTAGAGGAGTCTGATATTTTGGAACAACCTCCAACTCCTATTCCTAATGCAGTCAAAAACAGAGATGTTCCAGCAGACCCACCCACACCACTTGCCCAACCAGTCCCAACTGAACCATCTGAAGAAAAGACATCACTTCCATTGAAACGGAAAACAAGCCCAGAAGTTTCTACCACACCAGGAAAGAAAAAGAGAGGTCCGAAGCCCAAACCAAAAACCATACCACCCCAACCCCCTCTGCTGGAACAGGTTGTCTCCACACCTAAAGAGAAAGGTGTCAGAGGTACCAGAAGAAAGCGAGGGCCACCCAAGAAAACATCTTCAGTCGCTCCACCACCCAAAGACACTCCTCCAAACATCAGTGAAACTGATATCGCTAGTGATGTGCCTGTGGTGCCTCCTCAAGGCCCAACTAGAACGAAAGTTCTCCCACCACGCAAAGGCAGAGGACAGAAGTACGAGGCCATGGTGCAGAAAATAACATCTCCTAGTTCGAAGAAACACCTCCCAATTCCTCAGATAGACCCTAATCTAACTGATGATGTGACAGCTAAGGCTTTGTCTCAACATGTCTTAAAGGAAGGTGAGGCAACTATGCTCATAAATAGCACTGAAATGATAGAGGGAGAAGTCAAAAGTATAGAGTCTAGACAAGAGGGAGTGAAACAACCTGAAGGAGTGGATAGAAAAAAGGAGATTACACAAGAAGAAGAAAAGCGTGAGGTTATTCAAGAGGCAGTAACACCAGATGAAGTGAGACAACGGGTGACAGAAGAGCTATTAAATAAGGCAGAGACAAGACAACAAAACTCTGAAACAAAGACACAGCAGGATGCTGGAGCTGACAAGGTTTGGAGCTCAATAGACCCCCAAGAAGAAGTCAGGGCTCTAGGAGATTCGGCACTACAGGCCTTAGAAAGTGTATCTTCTGCTTCCAAGTCCTCGAGAACTAAAAGGAAGCGATGGGCAATGGTGGAGAGCACAGATGCCACAGTAGTAGCCTTGGAAGCAGGGAGCCTAATAGTTACAACACCAAGGCTGGCCAAGCAGAGGGCCATTAAAAACAACCATGAGATGCATCTAAAGCAGAGGAGAAAGAAGAGAAAAGGCCAAGCTTCTCTGGAAGAAACAGAGACAGTTGAGGAGACAAATATTGAAACAGCAGAACAACAACATGAGAAGGAAGAAGAGAAGGTAACCCCCACAGAGCCCACAAGACCTCTGCCAATCAGCACAGATGAGATTACAGAAGCCCCCCAGGTTACAAGCACAGAACTCATTAAGAAACCTAGGAGAGGCAGAAAGCCATCCACAAATCCAAGTAAGAGAAAACGAGGAAAATCCTCATTAGAGCAGATTCCAGGCAAGCCAATGAAAGTCCACAAAAAGCCTGGGCCAAAACCTGGGATGAAAGACGCCATGGAGGTTATTGAGGCAGTAGTAAGGGCTGCAGGGTGTGAAAGTATCCAAAAAGAGGAGAGAGAAAAAGAAGAAATGGAAAGAAGAGAAACAGAAATAGATGAAAAATCTGAGCCATGTATCATGGGTCCTGTGGTAACAGTAACAGAAAAACAAACTGAGATTGTTACTATGAAAAGAATCAGGCGCAAACCAGTCCATCAAAATCCCAATTTGTCTTTCTGTCCTTATGTAAGGATTAACAACTCCAGAGACTTCTCTTCTTGGTGTGCCATAGTCAACAAGCCTGAAGATGCAGTAATCTTTCAGAGACGTAGAAAAAAAGGTATTCTCAGAATGAGAAATCCTTTCACAGTTGCAAAAGGTGTGCCAAACACTGCCGCCATGCTACAGGGACCCTTGGTAAAAATAAATCTAATTGACAAGTGTCTTACATGTTGCCTCTGTGGAAAGCCAGCAAATTACAGAGACTTAGGTGATTTGTGCGGCCCCTACTACACAGAGGATTGCGTACCACGGAAGATTTTGACCATGGAGCACACAGAGTCCCTCAGGGAAGAGTCACAGAAAACCGACGACAAAAACAGTAGCAGCGGTGACGAATCGAGCAACTCCTTAAAGAATGAGGGCGAGGGCAGCACAGAAAAGGAGGGCGGTACAGAGGCGTCAGCTCAAGAGGGCAGTAGTAGCAGGCACCATCATTGGCGCTATCGGCGGGCAGAAAGAGCCGAGAGAACGGGTCAGGAGGCTGGTCCACGAAGATTAACGCTCCGAGAGAGGTTCAGGAGGATGCAGCAGCTTCAGGCTGTCAGCTCAGGGGCCTCGAGTGACCAAGAGAGGGGGGGCAGTGTGTTTCAACGGCTACAAGTAGAAGCAGAGAGTAAAGAGCACTGGGCCCATGAAAACTGCACCATCTGGACCAAGGGGGTAGTAATGGTAGCTGGGAGGCTCTACGGATTGAGGGAGGCTGCCAGCAACTCAGCCCAAGCGGTACGATAGCAATTATAAACATGAAGTCAATTCTAAAAATGTGTGCATGCTAACGGAACAAAAAATACATATGTTGCAGGTTCTTTGAGAAATTGAAGTTAACTTTTGACTTTTTTTCTCTTTTTTTCCTCTCTATGTCCCTCTATTGGTCATTTTGAATGTTACTATATTGGTCTTGGTCCATATGTCCGTCTGTCTGACTAACTTCAGAGCTGCTTCAAGTGCCAGATTGTGGGGGCGTCCCTCAGCTGCTGTTGGAGAGGATGCTCTCATAAATACCACTATGTCTGCGCCAAAGAGATAGGTAAGAGACCACAGCGACAGAATGAAGTAAGCAACAAGGGATGGAAGTGTGGAGGGAGGTCAGAAAAACGGAGGGGAAATGAGGAGCGATATTGGGAATGTGAAATTGAGCATGAGTTTAGAGGGAAATGGGTAGGGGAACAAATAAGGAAGGTAGGGGGAAAAAAGGAAAGGAGAGGGAAGAAATCAAGGAGAGGGAAAATGGATGTGGGTGGAATGAGAGAAGGAGAAATCATCAAGAAGTAACATTATTGAGTGCGAGAAAAGATATCTCAGAGTGCTAGGGGAGAAAGAGGAAAGTGGGCAGGGAACAGAAGCAGGGAGCCTTGAATAAAGGGGATGATGAGAGGAAAGTGGGACCCTGGAGTGTGCAAGAGGGAGAGGGGGATGAGATAGAGGGAGGAGGGTGTGTATGCGTGCATTATTGACCACAACCCCTGTGGCTCCATCCATCCATTCTGCTGTCTGGGGAATGTATGTGTGTGTGTGTGTGTGTGTGTGTGTGTGTGTGTGTGTGTGTGTGTGTGTGTGTGTGTGTGTGTGTGTGTGTGTGTGTGTTAGCATGCATCGACGTGTGTGCCTTCCTGCATGAACGCTGGCTCAAACACTTAACTTGTGCAACGTTCCCTTCAATTCTTGTGTGTGTGTGTGTGTGTGTGTGTGTGTGTGTGTGTGTGTGTGTGTGTGTGTGTGTGTGATCATTGTTGTTAATATAAGTTAGTGTCTGTGTGTCAGCACATGTGTTGTATGGCTTCCCCTTACATTACCTCATGCCAAGGAAGTACAGTGTGAGGATTAGAAGGCCTGCCACGTCTGCCGAGCCTGCACAGGGTGCAGAGCGGCACCAGCCATATCTGACTGCCTGCCTCCCTGTATCGCTACTCACCCTCTCAGCCTCTCTTTCTTCTGTTGCTCTCTCGCTCTTGCTTTCTCTCCCGCTCTTTCTCCCCCTATCTACCTCTTTTGTGAGCATTTTTCATTTTAAACTTACACACACACACACACAC
>NW_011333587.1:41613-48978 GCF_000735185.1 Notothenia coriiceps
GGGGGGGGGGCGTTCTGTGCACTCGACTCATGCTATTGGTTCATTTGTTATTATTGTCTATCTGCAACATTGTAGCTTATTCTCTTCTCCTTTTCTTTGTTTCTCTATTCCTGCTTAGGCTGCACATTCCATGAGGATGACTTCTCCATCAAATGTCCTAAACACGAGGTAAGAAAATGACTAGTGAATGAATGGTCATTAATTCTCATATTATTTATTTTTGAGCGTTTAAAATACAGCATCCTGCTTTAACAGTGACTCATACATTGAAAAGGGAGGGAGGGTTGGATGGAGAAGATTTAGCATCTCCTAGGGTAACAACCTTCAGATCTTTGTGATTTCATATATTTTCATGTAAAGTGGGCATCCACAGGATTGCATTTCCATTAGAGCTCTTATAACCTCTCTGCTCAAAAATGCTGTGCATTTGGTTTTGGTTTTTTTCTCCCTCATCCCGCTCCCCATCACACAAAACATTTGGTTCACACATTTCTGTCACAAGCAACAGCACCGTGGCTGGATAGACAATACTGTGCAGAACAGAAAACTAAATTGTCAGCTCTTGTAAAACAGAAGGAATCAGAAGGGGAAACACAAGCTTTCAAGTTGGTGTCTGTTATATCACATAACCTATTATCTACTCCAATGACAAGAGAGTCAGGATCTCATCTTGGGCTGACCAATATTTTGTTACCTAATCAATATGTACCCAATGACCTTGGCAAACTGAACCCATATCAGCCACCAGTCGTTGGGTAAATACTCTGTTATGTGACCTGTGTGTATTACTGTCACTCAACACCCACTGTTATGACTGCCGACCGCTGCAATTACAACGGGTTACTGACTATATTTGTGTTCATATGAAACGTCCACTCCACTGTCAGCTTTCCTGTAAGACAGACGCCATCTGGTGGTGACGAAATTACACTGCAGCACAAAGAGGAAGGTCAAATGCAGAGGAGACGAGGGGGGGGGGGGAGTAGAAGGGGAGAGATGCTGACATTCAGCAGGGAGCAGCGGTGCATTGAGGCAGCAGTGGCAGTAGCCTCCCTCCCTCCCCTCTCTGCCTCTCTCTCCCCTTCCTGTTCTCCTCCATGCAGACTGACGGGGATGAAAAGCTGGCTGATGATCAAAACACCCCACCCAGCATCACTGCTTGCTTTCCTACCCTCATGCTTTCTCCACCCTTATCTCTCCCTATTCCTCTTGTTATTTTCTCATGTGTTCGCCTTATTTAGCTTGTGCCTCCCTGCTGTTTCAGCTCCCCCACTCTGTTCACCTCTCATCTCCTGCGAGCTCCCTTTTTTCTCCCTTTTTTCCCCCCTTCATCCCTTCCTTCTTCTTTCTCATCTCATCTTCTCTTCGCCTCTCCTCACCTCAACTCCCACGACTGAGCAGCAGAAATAGAGTATGTGAAACGGAGAAAAAAGGAACGGCAAGAACGAGAGAGATTGTTGTTAGCGAGCTGAGGCAGAGCTGTCATCAGCTAAGGGATCTGAAGGTCTGTGTGTGGGTCTGTGCTGCGCCAATTTAGCTGAGCAGCCTAATCAAAGGGAAGAGCATGAACATACGAACACACACACACACACACACACACACACACACACACACACACACACACACACACACACACACACACACACACACACACACACACACCCCACCCCACCCATGGGTCCCCCTCTGAAATTCTCCCTCTGCCTGTGTTCACTTGGTTTGAGGGCTGGAACACACATATTGATGACATCTCACACACATGTAGAGCTAATGGACACATACTGTGCGCTTCTACCCAGGTGTATTAACAAGTTACCTGTAAGCTCACTAACATATGCACATATTGAGCGGCAGAGAGTGAAAAGCAGGGAGAAGTAAATACAGTGTTGTGCTGCGGCTGAGTGGGAACAAAAGAGGAATGGGGGGAGTTACATCAGAGAGTGACAGCATAAAAGAGACAGGGATTGGAGGAGAGAAGAAGGGCAAGAGAGACAAGCCGCTCTCAGTGAAGGAGGAATTGAGATTGAAGGGAAATTAGTTAATTTAGGGAGGTAAAAAGAAAGAGAGGGGAGGAAGAAGGAGAGAGAGGGAGAGATAAAAGAGAAAAAGCTGCTCTGAGGGCAGGCCATAAGGATGGACAACAGAGAGAAAGACAGAGAGAGTGAACGAGAGATACTTGGGGGCTGCAGAGGAGAATAAGGGGAAAGGAAGCACTCCTCCACCAACACACCAGCGCAATTAGTAGGCGTTCCTGCTGTGTCTTTCTAAGTGGAGCTGGTTCACTGGCCAGCTGCATCCATCTCTCCACCGCTGCACACGGCAGCCAGCTCACCTTCATGTCTGCATATCTGCACAGAAACACTCACAAAGCTGCAGGTACAGCACATACACGAGAGCTCCCACCTGCAGAAGACATGGACGTACATTTATTGCAGCTTTTGTGTTCATAAAAAACATTTTCAGCACTTAAATAATGCAGATTTTCTGCAATGCTGTGGAGACAATGTAGCACTCATAGAGGGAATACCTCAAAACCTCTCTGCGTGTATTTATGAATTCATAGCTGTCTCTCTTCCCTTTTTCTACAGGACCTGTAATATATTCCAGTTCATCACCTCCAACTCAAACACCACCTCTCAGCCAGGAAGGCGTCACTTATCCAGCAAGGCAAACAGAGATGTTGTCCTAACAGCCACCTATACCTAAAAAAACACAAGGATGACTGATGGCGGACAGGCACATCAAGCCAGTGGAGATGGGGGAGGGGAAAAAGGCTGCTCTGAGGTGGAGGTAGGAGCAATACAAACCCCGGGAAAATGGCTCCGCAGAGAATAGCTGCTCCCTGAACCCCGGCCCGGAAACGTGTTTTCTCAACTGAGCCCCTTACTGGGAGGCAGAAGGCAGCGGCACTGTTTAACAGGAGGAAAGACTGCGCTTTGGAGACTGTGTGTCTAGAGCCCAGTGCACAGGGGGGGCTGCTTAAAATGCAGAGCGAGGAACGTGTGTGTGTGTTCTGCCTTCGGATGGGTTGCTATCATATTCAGACACCTGGCGGACAGTGATTGGACAGGAGCATCCCTCTGGCCACCTTGTCTGTGAGCCAAGAAGTGTGTATGCGTGTGTGTCTGTGCGCGTGTGAGTGGGATAATCACATTGTCATTCTACAGCCACACCATCCGTGTGTTTGGGCATTATGTGTGAGTGAAGAAGTTCGTCTCCAAGATGTCATTGCATCAAAAAAGCAGCAGCAGCAGCCAACCACTGGATGTACTATCTCAATGTGTGTGTTTAAAACAAGAGACAAAACGAAACAAAAAAGGAACTGTACATGATGACGTGCTTTACAGGTTCTAAATATTCTGATATTGAAGAGTTCCGAAAAAAAATGGACGCAGTATTTTACTATAATGCTCTTATCTTCGGAGATGTATTTTGATGTGCAATATGACTATACAACATCATTGCGTCACTCTTGGTATATGTCAGGCTTTGTTGTAATTCTGAAATTAACAGAAAAAAATGAAAAAACTAAACTCTGTTCAAGAGTGTTACCCCATTTCAACTGTGTGCACATTCAATATGTACAGTAGACGACGCCATCATCACTCGACAGGTTGCAAATCGGGGCTCCGAGGGTCCAACCGGGAGTCAGGTCATCTCACCTCATATCTATGTACAGTTCAGAAGTATTACTGTTAAACATTGCCATCATGTATGATTATTTCACCCACAACAACATCGCAGAAAGACACACATTCACTCCAGATTTCATAACACTCCCGTCTGTTCGTGTATCTCAGATGTAGCCTCTTTCACTCTTCCATGCTATGTAACAACGCCCTGGACAGGGTGTGAGTTTAAGTACTGGTCATATCAAAAAGAGACATATTTAAGTATTAGAGCATAAAAGAAAGTGCAAAAACGCCACACCAAACGTTCTCTTTTATGAAGCTCATTATTTAATGGTGTATATAAGTATTTGAAGCTGTTTAAATGTAAGATGTGATGTACTATTATAATTGTGTATAGTATTTCCTAGAGATGTTTATTTTCTATAAAATGGAATATGTTATTGCTTATAAAATGTTATTAAAAGAATCCATTGATGAAAAAAATTACCTTTTTTGGGAATGTCACTTGTCATAAGTTGGAGCATGTCGTTTTATTGATTTCCATGTCTATTTGTTTGAAATCGATGACACAGCATCACTTTGTTTGAAATGTTTTTTGTAACGCCAATGTTAAATATACCAGCACCTTTCATGCTGCTATGACCAACGCCTGCTCTTTTTTGTCTTTCCTGAATACGCACTGACATCAACACCATTTGGATCAGCATGGCATCACCGGGCAAAGGGACCATAATGAGTCATAACAGTGTTCATTATCAAAATGATGTCAACACTTCCAATCTGGTTATAAACATACCAAGCAATCACATTTGAGAAATGAAAGCCTTATCTAACAACCTGCTTTTAATAAAGCAAATGATTACAGATAACTATTACCGATATCAATGAACCTTTGACATTTGCTTACAAAACGCCAAAGGAGATTCACTTCAGAATAATCAAAGATTTTCTTTGGTCAAAACTTGTTCTTGCCTTTTTCATTCAACCACAAGAAGTGCATAATTTCGAGTTTGGAAAAGGGAGACATTTAATTATGTGGATTACAATTACCCCCATTAAAATGGAAAGCACCACAGGAAACTGTAAATCCTTCCTTACAAAATGCTTTAATATTTACATCATAAAGAGATGAAACCGAAGAACAAGGAAGAGAAGAAAATATATCAAAGTTAAAGAACACATGAATAACACCTTTAGACATTGCTATGTCTCATTCATCTCAATCCATCATCTTTCAGTCTTTCACATTAGTGACACTTTAAAAAACATACTCGTTCTGAAACAAGAACACATGCCAACGATTTTTTTCTTTTTCTTACAGTCCTTTAAAAATCAACAACAATGTGTGGTTCTCTAGGAACATTTAACTATAATGACTGAAAGAGCAAGTGTGGCTCTTCGTGTTGGAGCTAAAAAGGAAAACCAGTTTCACTACAGGCCCTCTTTGGATAAAAAACGAATCATTTGAAATGTTCTTCATTATGTAACTTGTTGCAAAAGTGCCATAGGTTCACTTTATAGTGTTTAATCTTTGTGATGCCAGAATTGGACGCTGCCAATATGAAGAATAATCGTAGCTGCATACGTGTGCAACAGTGCAAAAGGTCAATTGAGTCAGACGATGTGACGCAAATAACTTGCACTTGATTTTGACACCCATTGCCATGGCAACACATTACAGTAACTCCATTATATGGGCCTGGAGAAAAGCTACCAAATAAACTCATTTTAGGGGAAGAAAATAAGCATTATCAATCTGCCTTGCAAAATACTTCTTACAGATTATAAATACATTTTGAAATATGTACACGGCAAAACAAATAACGATCTCTATGAAAATAACTCCATAAAGCCACATTTCTATTTATCTCATTGAAATCAGCCTTGCAGGGCTAGTGCAGATTGACACATGGAGCGTCCAGTGGGTCACCTCTCCTGGCTTCAAGTCAAACTTCATTCAAATAAACTTTAATACTTTGTGAACCGGCGGAGTGGCTTCCCACTGAACACATGGGCGGACCAATCAAGTCCTTTTCCTCAACGAACAAGCGACGCCTCACTCTGCGGCCAATCAGAGCAGCCCGCCACTCCAACCCACTGAGCAGTCCTGCTTAAGGTGCATTTATGTCGAAAAGATCGGGGTGGGACTGAATAAGTGCAGGGCAAATATCTCTTTCATGCTTCACTCACACACATACACTCACACACTCACTCATTCACACTGAACCGTCTACTTAGAGGACGTGACGGCTCCTCATTGTGGTCAAACTGTGGCACTGCAACCGAAAATGTTCTTATTCTGGTAATAATCCATAGCAACAAGAGTGTTACCTCTACACACACAGTGCGTCCTGATGTGGGGATTAGGTGTTGGCAGGGACAGTCCATGAGAAAAATCTGAAAGTTTGATATGAATCTGGAAAGTGTAGTCAATCTGTTCAATAGCTGCACGCCAGAAATGCCAGAGAATGTGTGGCTGTGTCTCTGCTGATATTTTCTTTTTTGTCTGTGTGTTTTTGTATCTGATGTTTCTATATACAGTGTCCATACATGTCTCTCAGCCCCTCCCCAACCTTTCTGCTCTCTAGCTGTTGGTGACAGTAGTGCCGCTGCCCAGCTTGATGATCATTTGCTGGCAGTCGTGGAGGGTCCTCTTGTCTCCCAGCTTCTCCAGGGTGCGGGCAGCGTCTGCCAGCATGCCCACCCGTTGGCCGGGGGCCGACAGGAAGGAGGGGGGAAGGTAGCGGCACGCCAGCATCACAGCCTCCGCCTGCTCCCGCTGGCCCGGCCGCGTCTCGCACTCCTCTGCACACAAAAACACAAAGAAACGTTGTTACCATGGTAATTTCGGAGGAGCTTTACGATGTACGATCAGCCATTGACGGACAATCAGACTGCAGCAGCTTCTTGTTTAATTACTGATGGGATTTAGTGTTGTGAACAATTGGACAAAATAGATTAAAAGCTGGTTAGAGCTACTAATTACCGCCATTCAGTGTATCCCAGCTTTTATTTAAAACGAAGCAAGAAAACACACATCTAAAAACACTGCTTGGAGAAGAGCGGAATCCACAGTTGAAGTTTATCAGTAAGTTTCAAAAGTTTTTATTTGCCAACTGCTTTAAAGTTAATTAATTACAGCTTGATAACTCATTAATATAACTCGTAAAACAATGTGCAATTAAGATTATGTTATCATAGCCTCCACATGGCCTACAATATCTGAGTATAGTCGATACACAAAAAAACCCAACAGATGCTGAACGCCTGAACACATCTTTAAAAATATGATGCCACCTTTAGTTGGTTTAATAGGCAATCCATAAATGTCAAATACATCAATAAACAGAATATATCCCATCTGGTAAATGAAGGTTTGTGGACAAACATAGAAATAGAACAGACATTTAGAGCAGCAAAAAGTTAACTAACAATTGTTGTTGCATAGTTGATGAAAATATTAAAACAAACACACACCTGTTTTGGCTCCGGGTGTTGCCCTGCGTCGCAGCGAGCGATCCAGGAGCTGATGTGTGCGGGTGGGACTGGCCCCCGCCATCAGCCTGGCTGTAGCTTCATGAAGGAACAACTGGAAAGAGATGAAGGGAGATAAATGAGGAGGAGGGATGGTGACTCATACAAATGTCTGTCTGTCTGTCTGTCTGTCTGTCTGTCTGTCTGTCTGTCTGTCTGTCTGTCTGTCTGTCTGTCTGTCTGTCTGTCTGTCTGTCTG
>NW_011333587.1:48987-54853 GCF_000735185.1 Notothenia coriiceps
TGGCTGTAGCTTCATGAAGGAACAACTGGAAAGAGATGAAGGGAGATAAATGAGGAGGAGGGATGGTGACTCATACATGTGTGTGTGTGTGTGTGTGTGTGTGTGTGTGTGTGTGTGTGTGTGTGTGTGTGTGTGTGTGTGTGTGTGTGTGTGTGTGTTCTGCTGTTAGTGGGCCAGCTCTGTGTTGCACTGCAGGAACATTGCACTCCGCTGAGACACACATGCAATGCAACTACAATGCACCACAGCTCAGGCCGCAGACGTGCACACACTGTGAGCTACCTATCCACCGGCATCACCATCTGCTGAGCGCCAGAGGGGAGACCACCACCCTATCACAGAGGAGCTGCTGCAGGGGGATTCACACTCTGTGGGAAACTGTGTGGCGTTGTATTGTGAAATGTGTGTGTGTACTAAGTACTAAGTAATTATGTAGGGGCAATTTTCTCTGTTTACAATGTATGCACGCACATGTTTTGGCACATCTGTCACTCTGTGCATTTGTGTGTTTGCATTTTTTTGTATTTCTAATGCAAATGTGGTTGCCCTCATAAAACAAAAATATAATGAGAAGAGTGCCTGTGTGTGATAGTGTGTGTGTGTGTGTGTGTGTGTGTGTGTGTGTGTGTGTGTGTACCTTGTCTAAACTGGAGCTGTGGCAGTGGGGTCCGAGGTTGAGGCTGTCTCGAAGCAGAGCGCTGGCCTTGTCGCTGTAGCTTAGACTCAGCTGGCAGTTTTCAGGTTTGGACAGCAGAGCCCGCACCGCCCTGAATGTGTTCAGACACGCCTTGGGCAGAAGACTCCTGACAGAGCGAGGGATCAGAGAGACAGAGGACACAGGTTAAAGAAGAGGAATTGTGTGTATGTGTTCTCTGTGGAAAAAACCTGTGCCACACTCTTAGGCTGGCAGGGGAAGTTCCTGTGCGCTCATGTCAAACTCACTCTGCGTTCTGCAGGCTGCGCGGCAGGTGCTCAACAGTTGGGTACAGTCTCTCTGCTGCGGCGTCATCTCCTTGGAGCCAATTGATAATCACCACGGTAACCGAGGACCACCACTTGGAGTGGGGGTCGCAGCCTGGAAGTTGGAACAAAAACGGTGAAAAGCGAGACACCCACAGACAAACAAACAAATGCAAGTATTTGAATCCCCCATTGCCCACTTTCACATTTAACATGAATTAGAGTGCGGGCACACACACACACACACACGGACAGCTGCTGTCTGTATTTTGACCTCTGAATCAATCCGTTTCACCCCTCTGGCGTAATCACAACATGCGGAGAGAAATCTGCCATTTTGACGACTCCCTCATTTGGGAAAATGACTCCATTTAACATTTGGGCAACACGAACAAACTTCTGACACTGTGAGCAACCTGAAACTCTGCCAAGAAAAGTCTCCTAATAAAATCCCTGCTCCCTCCCTCCCTCCTTCCCTCCTCTCAAGGTGATCACAGATTTGACAGCACTGAAGATAGATGAAGCAATCTAGTGGATGCCTCCCTTTCACCGAGTCCACTTTCGCTCAGATGTGTGATCATTGAGGACAAAGGAACATGGAGGGAGTGCGCAATTCAACCAAGTGGAAATGAGGTTACTCAATCTTGATAGTGTAAGAATTAACTTTATCCATCCACTTATTATTTTGCAAGCACATTAGGAAAATCAAACAGTCAGGGGAAGGTGACTGAAGGATGCTGTAAAGGCAAATTCAATTATCTCTGATAGAAAAGTAGTAATGAAGGAAGGAGCCCTAATAGAAAACTCAATGTAACAGAAGCAGTCTTAGTCAGTAAGAGTTTGGTTGCCATGGTTTAAAAATATGTTTTTAGTCAGTGTCTTTAAAGTGCTTGGTTTGCGTCTCCTCGTGTAAATAAAAGGACAGGCACTTACCGGTCACAGTGGCCATGTTGGAGCCGATGGCAAAGGACTGGGAGGTGGCTCCAGCAGCATCTGATGCACTTATCAACAGCTGGAGATACTCCAGGGCATCAGCATACTCCCTGAGGAGGGAAACACACTGAATGGTTATTCTCCACCACAAATATTACCACCAGTTCATTTTTTAGTTATGCTATCCTTTGTTTATTGTCCAAATGTTATGGTATACACATTTCAGTTTGGCAAACACTATTAAAAACTGTTATTTTCTCACCCTTCTCCCTGGTTGGGGCTCTTCTCTCCGTGAGGCTGAGCCACACAGTACAGAGCTTTCTCCAGGAGGTGTTCCCTGAAAGCCTGAGTCACCTGGGCCAGAGGATCCACTGTGAGAGCACCAAGAGATCATTAACATGAGGAATACAACTGTGTGCGTGTTCAAAACAGAGGTCAAGGCCACATGGAGTCTGTACTACATTTTTGTCTGCACTGACCAGTATTGCCCGCCTGGCTGTAGATGCTTTCTTTAGGAGTGCTGCGAATAGCCCAATCCCCATCCACAAAGAAGCGATGACCTAGAGGGTGACACAGCCACTGCATAGCTGGAGGAACGCTGCCACTGGACGACAGGCACGCCTGGCGGGCGCTGCTCAGGAAAACACGCTATTGGGATTAAAAAACAAAGTTAAGTTCACTTTCAATTCTAACATAAATTGATTATGTAGAGAACAACACAGCTTATAGGTCACAAATTATGTTTCCTCAGGTCCCAAGGTCATGTTAATTAAACACGAGCCAAACATAACCTCTAAACTACTTGCTGTTAAGTGAATACTATTTGAACTCTAAACAGAATAATGTGCAAAAGCGTCATTCTGACGGCATCCAAGTATAAAATATTCAATGATATATGTCAAACGTAGCAATTGGCTTTGTGCATGTGCAAACTAAGGGGACTTACAGAAGTAAAATGCAGGATCCTTGGCATGCTGGCTTTGACCCGTAGAGCTGCGGACACGTAGACCTCAGCCAGACTGGCTACAGGCAGACAGGAGCCAGCACACTCTGCCAGGTTCACTGCACTCAGAGCCATGTGCACTGCTGACAGGTGGCTGCCATTCAGCTTGCCTGTACGCACAGAAAAAAGACAAGAAAATGATATGTATATGTTTTGAATATATATACATATATATATATATACACACACAACAGTGGTAGAAGAATCAGGAAAAGGCCATATTCTGCCACTACAATTAGCCACCAGATAGTTTGCAGTCTCCCACACCAATTTAATTTAGAAACAGTGTTTTCCCACCAACCCACCTGTCATGTGAAGCTGGTGCAGGCGATGGTAAACCAGGGCGGCGTCCCGGCTGCTTTTGCAGGCGTCCTCCTTCAGGGGGCGGTCAGACCGCAGCCCTCCTGCCCTGGCAGCCAACCAGCGGCCCACCCAGAGGCGCTGGAGGCAGAACCTTAGCAGGGACCAGAGCGCAGAACAGGCTAGGTCCAACTGGGAGATGGGTAAGGGACGACCAAGAGCTTTTAGACACGTCCACAGGTTCTGACTGGCCTGGGCGAAATCTCCCTGGGGAGGAAGAAATAAGAAGAGATTAAATGAAACTCCTCAGGAAGAGTGCTGGCATGTAGAGCTATCCTTTGGAATGTAATGTTTCTTCAAAACGTTTTATCTGTGTGTATTGAGTAAAAGTAAACATACTCTAGCCAGGTCCAGGTCAGCCTGCTTGCGGTGCCTCCAGAACAACACAGAGGATCCAGAGTGTGGTCTGGTGACAGGCTCTCCATACACCAGCAGTCGGACCAGAACCCCCGACACCAGAACACCGTTCACCAGCCACACCAGTAAGGTTGGCAGCATCCAGTCCATCCAGCCCCACGACTCCACTGCAGAAAACACCTTTCATTTAATATTTTGTAGTCATCATTTAAACTTAGACCAACATTTCAAGATTGTTGAAGTCATTATTGTCTAATCTAAATTGTTACTTTAAAAAACTTAGTTTACCGTTTACAATAAACTTGTTTTTTTTTCTGTTTGTTTATTCCACAAGTCAACTTGAATTGATGTTTTGATTATCATCAAGGGTATGCTAGCTCCGGTTTCCTTCGCGTCTGATGTGAGACGCCATGAAATACAAAACGAACAAACAAATGGTTGATTTCAAATATTGAAATATTTTGTAGTATATATGTTGCTAATTAGTTAGCATAATTCAAGGAGAACTTTTAAATTCAAGAATATTCCTTACATTATTGTTAAAAATTCCAGAAAAATTGAATATATGTTTTCCACGGAAATCATAACATGCTGCTCGATTATGGCAAAAATCATAATCTTGATTATTTGGGTCAATAATTGATATCACGATTATTAAAAATGATTATCCATTTACTTTGAAAACATCCATTTATTGAAAAAGAAAATGTGTAGTATGTTTTTAACAGTTGATTACCCTGAACTTTAAGTATAATTCAATTGAAAAACCAATACAAAAAANCCATGTAGCGGCGATGTCGACGAGGAGAGTGTTTGTTGTTGCTGTGAAAAGACAGCCTGCTCTTAGAGACATTTCAGTGTGTGTGTGTGTGTGTGTGTGTGAGAGGCAGTGTGTGAGAAGAGGCCGGCTGCTCGGGTGAAGCAGCGACAGACGACAGACTGAGAGTCAGTCTGCTCCCGCTGAGCCGCACTGCTGTGCTCTGAACACACCACTAGAACGTGCTCTTCTGCAGATTATACATTACTCACTCGCTCAGAGTCACCGCTTCACACACACACACATTCCCATGCCTCACACACTCTGGTCCACTGCTTATACAGTACGACTTATTGACTGTGTGTGGAGAAAAGTGTTGGAATTGCAACTTATTTGTATTTGTTTTTTTGCACACGCTTTAACCTGTCTTTCAAATGTCTGTGTGTGTGTGTGTGTGTGTGTGTGTGTGTGTGTGTGTGTGTGTGTGTGTGTGTGTGTGTGTGTGTGTGTGTGTGTGTATATATATGTGTGTTGTAACAATTCCCATCTCATTTCCACAGAGAACTGCACCGTGGCCTGCCTGCAAATATGTGCACAGGAAGTATTTGGATGTATATACAGGACGCTATGCACTTCTCTTAATGTGTTGCCATTTTGGCTGACTGTTTGCCATTCCAGCCCTTGATGCCTGTGCCTCGATACTTTAAAAATCGGTTTATGAGGATTTTATGTGTCATGGTTTTTATTTTTTTAATAAACTTTTATATTTATTGAATTTTTGTTTGCATGATTAGTCATGGTTTTCAGTGCTTGACAATAAAAACACAGGAGTTGGTGTATTCATCTTGTTTTGTGTCTGTCAATTGTGTTTGGATGTCTGCTTTTGTGTTAGAGTGAGAGGAGATCAAATTAGAAATCAGTCGAGACAAAATGAACAATACAATTTCCTTTAAACTTTGCAGTACGTACTCTCCGCATGGCAGGCCTGAAGCTGTGTGCCAGTTTGCGTAGGGAGCTGAGATCTTGCTGAAAGCCTTGGAGCTCCGGTGGGGAGGCCTGGTGGACCCCCGCAGGGCCGCTGGTGCCCACCAACCCTGACCCCGCAGGACCGGCCCCCTGCTGCTGCAGGCGCCACACGTTGGTCCTCATCACCAACAGGAGATCACACAAGAGCAACTGGACAACCTAAAGAGAGAAATGGCCAAGAATTGGATACATCAAAATGCTATTGATGCAGTACAGTAACAGACTGATGACCTGGATACTGAAATTAGAGTGTAATTATTTTTTAAATAACATGGTAATTATTTTATAGTGTTAATGTACACGCTAAATCGTGGCATTAATTGTAATTATAAGAAACAAACATTCAATACTCAGAAGGATAGCACAAAAGATCACAGAGATATTAGCCGGCTCCAGTCAAAGATGAAGGGCATTCTGTACCCTCATTGTGTGTGTGTGTGTGTGTGTGTGTGTGTGTGTGTGTGTGTGTG
>NW_011333587.1:54890-75372 GCF_000735185.1 Notothenia coriiceps
TTTTTTTTAAATAAAAATAAATAAATAAAAAATAAAAATAAAGATAATCATTTTATTTCGATTATGTTGTTTTCATAATCGTTGCAAGCCAACATCCTAATTGCGATTAAAATACGATTAATTGAGCAGCCCTAACATGAAGTCAGGGCCCTTAAATCTCTGAGCAGCTCATTTCTGTGACTCTCTACTGACTTCGTTCTACCTGCGATATCCACACCCAGGACGCTCCTTCCTGTGTGAGGTGTGGCTGCTGAGCTTCCAGCTGAGCTGCTGCCGGATGCGCAGAGCAGGGCAGCCAGAGGGTTGAGAGAGAGGAAGAGGAAGGTGAAGGCGCACAACGCCATGCGGGAACGGTCCAACATGCCACCAGCGCTGCCTCCTGCTGCGGATTTGTCCACGATGCCCACAGTAGGCTGCTGAGTTGAAGAGAGACAAGAGAGATACATTTATATAAGCAAAACATAATGATTGACAGAGACTGTAACGTCATATTTTATTCTGTTTATGAAGTACAACGGTGATGGCCCTGATTCTAAATACGGCATGAATCATGCAAAGCTTTAATACCTTAGTGTCCTCCACCATCGGACTGTCGGGCTCTGAGTCACTGCTACAGTGAGAGAAAGAGGTGGGGGAGCCCACGTCGGAAGCAGGTGGGGTGGGCAGCTCATTCTTCACATCAGCCGGTGTATCGACCTCCATGGCAACCAGGTCCTTGAGAGACTCTGAAGAAAGGAAAGACGCGGCGAATAGTTAGAAGGTCAATCAGCGGGGCAAAAGTAAAGACATCTTCAACACTCAATTTCATCTACTCAGACGCTGTAGAGGACTGTTTCCATTGCTGTCAATTCAGGATAACAGTAGCTAACTAAGACCTCATCACAAAAGGTCAACTGAATGACTTCAAGAAATAGAAATGAATTGTAGAGACCCGTTATGGAATAAAGAAGAGCGACAGGTTTTAAGCACGTACTGTTTTTCTGGGCTGCCATTTTAAACGCCATGTTCTCCTGTTTGAGCTTCTGGTTGGTCGACTGCAGGAAACGGATGTAGTCGAGGGTTTTCCTCAGCACTGCAGACTTATTGAGCTACAAGAAAGAAGAAACATCACATTATAAGCTTCTTCCTCTTTTCAATGATGATGATTGACAGATTTTTCTTTGACAAGGATATATTGTAATGCAGATAAATATCCTTCTTACCTTGGCCTCGGAACCAGCCACCAGATCTTTGAGCTCGAGAATTTTGTCATTAATAGAGGAGCGGTAACGCTTCTCAATTGCATTGTGGGCTGTGCGCTTCTCTCCCTTGTGTGGCACGCCAAACGGCTTGCCGCTGATGGCGATGCGGTTAATGGGCATCTTATCAGTGTCCATCATGACTGGCAGCGTGGTCAGGATGGTGCCTCCGCCCATAAAGGCCTGGAAGGGCAAAGACCGCTAAAAATTGAGAAAGACAGTTCCATAAAGTATGCACAGTAAATCACATTTTGATTATTCTATGAAGTCAGGGTTGCATTTGATGTGCCTACCTGCAGTGAAGTGCTCTGTACTGGGGTGGTACTGGACAGGGAGGTGGACGAAGCCATAGTGGTCAGCAGCAGAGACTCCGCCTTGATGAACTGCGGCTGCAGCAACACCTGAAAAGATACACACACAAAATAGACAAAATATCAGTATGGATACACAGTTCTGCTCTTGGCTCCGTAAAACACAAACAATGAGTACACTGAATTTGATTTGCATGTAGAAGTACATTCAGGTGCCAGTCTGAAACACTTACAGGTACTTGCTGCATTTGCTGCATTTGCTGCACTTGCTGCACTTGCTGCACTTGCTGCACTTGCTGTACTTGCTGTACTTGCTGTACGTTGGGTGCGATGGTTTGCAGCGGCGGGCTCACTGACGTGGCCACGAGGGGAGACGTGGTGGTCAGCCCTTGGAGCTGAGCCTGGATGGTCATTGGCTGAACACTTGGAGGCGAGGATGACAGGATTGCGGTGGGTTGGCTCACACTGCTGGGACTGGCAGCTGGAAAATAGTTGCAAAATATTATTTTAACCTTCATTCAAGGATGTATAATTGTATGCAATATCCACATTTTATAACATGCCTTTTAGAAACTTGATAATGCAATTCAAAGTTCTAATGTAGTTCTACAGTGAACCCCCTATATCCTATATCCTTACAATATACATATTTTTGAACAGTCAGATTCCAGTACTCAAACAACAAACCTCTACTTTAACTTTTTGCAGTTGAAAATCATACAAAAATAAAGAAAATACCAATCATTACATTGCATCAGTGGATGGCTTTATCTTATTTCTGCTTTAAGCGCAATCTTTAAATATTAACTCAGATGAAGTTGATATATATCAGATTTAAATCTAGTATTTGTACTCCTGTGATGTGGCACATTGTGAAATCTTTTTATGATCTTTGAATCTTAAATGACCTTTCACCTGTTACATCCTTACAATATTTTATTAGCTACTATTAATCAGATAGAAAGAAATACTTGTTATTATTGGTTTTAAATGCAACTCTATTACACTTGGCACAACATTATTGTCCTGGATTTCTCGGTCAATAGGTGAAATACAATCCCACTGGAAGTAAGTGTCAGCAGCATTCAGTGTGTTTTGTTTCTTATCAGCTCTATCTGGGTTGGAATTTACAATGACCTGTCAGTAGGACAAACGTGGAGTTTTAAAAAATAGTAATAAACATTTATTGCATCCAAGACATTATAAAAAGAATGTTTATTTTACTACAAAGCATTTTTATTTAGCTCGCAGACTGTCACACCGCAGAGCAAAGTCTAAAAGATTAGGAATTGGATAGATTCAGTTAAGGTTGAATGACCTAGTGCCCATTATAAATGCAATACACTTTGCTGGGCAGTGGCAGTGTTTCTCAAAGTGGGGGGCGCGCCCCCCCTGGTGGGCGCAGAGGCATGACGGGGGGCGCGAGAGACCAGGAGGAAAAAAGGTTATTTAAAAAAAAAAAAAAAAACATAATTAAAAAAATTATTGATTCGAAAATAATAGGATACAGTACAGTACAATTACGTCTGGGTCTCTGTGTTTCATTCAAGCTTGGCTCTGTGTGTGTGGAACGAGCCATTTTGTGTGCGTGCGTGAGCGAACGACCCTATGTGAGGTCCACACACCACCTATAAAAATAGCACTTTACCCCTGCTTACACTTATATGCCGTGAGCTGATTATCGAGCTTTCTTGTAACAGTCGCGGGTACACTGTGTATTTGCGTGGGGATTAGCCGCTTTCACACCAAGTACTTTGCCGTACTTAGTGCCGGCACTTAGCGCCCCGGCATTTAGTACCCCAGGGCACTAAGTACCAATCGCGTTCACACCGGAGTACTTTTCCCTGAGGGAAGATTACGCAAATGAGCCGCTGACGTCACTTCGTCTTCTTCTGCTTTGGGTTTACTGGCAGGCCGCAAACCACTTCACGGCGTATACTGCCACCCGAAGTCCCCGGCCGGAAGTCCCCGGAGTTGGGGACTTTTCGGAGTAAATCGCCAGAACGCCGACACCTCCTCATCAATCCACCGCTCCCATGTTTTTTTTTGTGTTGCCATAAGTTATTCTCTCTCCGTTGGTGCGCGGAGCTAATGCTAATACTAATAAATGCTAATGCCAGCAAATACAATGGCGGCTTCAAAAAACTTTTCAGAGTTTTACGGGGCGTGGTTTGCAATTCGCCCAGCCAATAGAAATAGGTACTTTTTTGGTACTTTTTTTTAGCAGGCACTCAAAATGGGGGTAAAACTTCCTGGCACTAAGTACTCTTTTTGGTGTGATTGCGACGTTAAGGGGTACTAACGGAACTAAACGGGAAAAGTACCGGGAAAAGTACGGGGAAAAGTACTCCGGTGTGAACGCGCCGTTGCAGTAGAAAATTCCACTGTAGCGCCCGGTACATTAATGGGAAACCCTAAATGTTCGAGCACCCTCTATGAAACGTCAAGCTACCCCACAGCATCCCCAAAAGAAATCTCTGGCGCCGCCACTGAGCCTGCAACCCCGTTTTGAAGAAATGTGCAGTGCAAAACAGGCTCATTGCAGCCACTAATGCTGTGATAAGACACACTTTTTTGCCAAATATCAGCATTTTCTTTGCAAAGTGGCAAAGTATTATAACTAATTCTTCTAGCAAAGGGATTGCACAATTGTATTATGTATTTATTTTTGAGCACACAGAACTATGGAGCATTGTTTTATTATCACTGTTCTAGCAGTAAGGAATGCTCACGTTCATATTGATGTATTTTAATAAATGTTAACTTGGCCCATTACGTGACTATTTGTGTTGGGGGGGCCTGACAGAAAAAGTTTGAGAGCCACTGCATTAGGGTGTCATTTATGATTATTTTGGAAAATGTCTTCACTTTACATTTGCACCACATTCAAAAGCTAAAAACCCAAAAATTAAGCATTGTCTAAAAACTGAAACTGCTGATCCAAGTATGTCCTAAAAATGTCCCTAACGAAATAGAAGCTCCTCTTAGCACTGCAATAAACCCTGATGATTAAACAGTGCTTACTTGTGTAGCTGTTCACGGTGCTGTAGTTGATCAGGATCTGTTGGGACTGAGGCTGGTTATGAAGTGCCTGCTGCTGGGGCTGAGGCTGAAGCTGAGGCAGGGGCTGGGGTGGAGGTGGAGATGTGGGGGCTGGCGCAGTGAAGATGGCCTGGGGCGTGGAGGTGAAAGCTGGGTTTGGTGTTGGTGATCCATGAGGTGAAGCTGCCTTTGCCGGGGCCGAAGGGCTGAGAATGGGTTGTGGCTGCTCCACCTGGGGCTGTCTGAGGGCCTGGGCCTGTGGGGGGGAGGCCGGCTGAAGCCTTAGTGTGGAGTTGGGTACCTTGGCCAGGGGGGACAGCTGAAAGGTGGGAGGCTGGAAGGCCTTGTCTGGAGTGGAGGAGCTGCGGGTGATGGGAGGGCCCAGGAGTGCATCCAGGTGGGGGCTACTGCTTAGGATGGAGGAGGGAGGTGGAGGTACAGAAGTGGTGGTGGTGGTTGGAGGGGAAGGTAAGATGATAGACTGGGTCAATCCAGGAAGCTCTTGGGCGGGAGGGGGCACTGTGTATGGGGGGTTATCAAACAGTCCTCCAAACTCCATGTCCTGGTTGTTGATGAGCTGTAGCATGTCTGAAGAGAGAGACAAATTCACAACTATCAACACTGCCACTGACTTGCAATATGTTTCTGTTGCAAATTGGTTCTAAACCAATATTTGCATACATGTTTACAGCATTAACTATATAAGAAAGGGAGAGAGCCCTCATAAGAAAGCTACAGAATAAAATAGTACATTTGCAAAATGCTTTAATCACTGTATAAAAAAACAAACTAATGCAAGCATCAATTACAAATAATAAATGCTGACAGAGTAAAAACATAACAAAACTGTGCACAAAAGACCACCCAAGCAACAGATTTCAACCCCTGTGTGCAGTCATACTATTATTATATTGCTGCAGTTATGGGTGAAGGCAGTACAAAAGATAAGCAGAAAACACTCATGTATTGTGAAAAAATAGTTGTGAAAGTAACATGATTTTGGTCTTGAACATATGAACATTAGATATCTTTAAATTATCCAAAAGGTATTTTTCCTATATTGAGTAATGAGCTTGAATAATAATGGTTCAAACTGTATAATATGTGTGCATTCAAGGCACTGTTAGATGTATTACTCTAGAAAGATGACAAATTAACCAAATATTTTATAATCTTCCAATTTGATCTGATGAAGTGGCACACATAGCTGAAAAATAAAAACTGCGTGTATGTGGTATCTGCAGTGAAACGCAGCTCTCTGGAATTACAGTGCACTGTTTTGTATGAGGTGATCGCTCTTGTCCAATCAGAGCGCGTCTCAGGGACTTGCTATGCCGATCAGCCCAAGACAGGGAAGAGAGCGAGCGCTGTCTGTGGCTGCGCACGAGGTTACCATCGAGCAAAATCACACAGGGTTACTGTCGGTCAAATTTAGGAAGGTGACGAGTAGGTCTGCAGGATGTGGTTTACCGAGTACAGTTTACGCAGTGTTGCTTTCACAAATAACTTTTAACAATAACATCTGGATATCTGGAAAATCCCAAGGAAAACAATATTATAATGGCTAATTAAACAATGGTTTCTTGAATATAACATCAAACGAGTGATGTGAATACCATTATGACACATACATAAACAGTTGAATTTATTAAGATCTGCACTAGCTTTCAATATAAAAAAAATAATAAACGTGTAGGAAGAATATCACCATTACACATTCATAAATAGTTTAATTAATTAAGATTGCACTAGTTTTCAATATAAAAAAATAGCAATAAATAATGTGAATATCACTATGACACACATATAAGCAATTGATATTAAGATTTGTACTAGTTGAAAATGTTGTAAATAAGCACGTGTTTAAACAGGAATACGAAATGTTTCATTGGAGCATATTGTAAGAATAATACTTTTAAGACACATTTTCTACATATCATGTGTAAAGTCGGTCAACCGAGGCGGTGTGAACCCACGAAGGAGGAATGAACGGCAGTAACCCCTGTCTGTGGAGTTGGGGGCGGGGCGCACGACCACCTAGCTGCACGTTAGCCTCACCCACTAGCATTAGAATACCCTCTCATATATTAGGTCAGAAAGATTGTACGATAGCATTCGTTCCGAATCGATAGTACAAGAGAACAATGTAAACAAGACCGCCTTTCACCTCAGAACTGAAGCAAGCCTCTAAATAAAATGAGTTAGCTGAATAGAAGCTAGTCTAGCTAATGATGAAAGCTACGTTGTGAACTGAAACATTTAATAACCACTGGTAGGGCTTTAAACTCGTATACATGAGATGTATATTACATATTAGGAGTAAAACACATGATGCAAGCCAACAAAACACACATAGCATGCAGAAGGTTAATTTATGAGCAGTGTTGTTGGTTTAGCTGCAAACCTTAACACGACTGGATTAGCTAGCACACACACTGTCACGTTGCTTACCATCAATGTCGCTTAGGAGAGCCGTGTCAATATCATTCGGGTCATGAAGCGATAGAGTTGGATCCAAGTTATCCAACGAAGGATCGTCAAAAGACATGCTGTTCATCTTTACTCTTGTGTGTGGCTCCAATGTAGACTTGACTGGCTGTAGAATCGCTCAGAGGAGAAACACTTGTCACGTCCCTACATTTGCCAAAACGTCTGATCCAGAGTCTACCTGAAACAACGTGAGCTGCAACTTTTTTATTGTGTGTCAACTAACTGCTTACTCCTACCCCCATGATCATGCAGGGAAACTTGTCAAACCAAAGCCAAACACTGGAGCTCATTCAGTACTAACATGCTTACAGAGGCAGCCTGGAGAACCCACCCCGATCGTGATTGACAGCCAATCACTGCCCGAGTACCAGATTCCCACGTCTCCTGTTTCTCAGGATTGTTTTGATTATTTGACTGAAGGTGACAGCAGCATGTGGAGCTCATGCAGCGAGGGAAGAAATACTAATTGATTCAAGACATATTACTCTAGTAAAATAGAAATGCCACAATCCAAAAAAAATGATATACAAGTCAAAGTCAAGATTCAAAATGTTACTGAAGTAAAACTAACATTGTTTCCTTCTGAGATGCAATGGAATACAAGTATAACGTATTGGATAATGGAGACACTATTGTAAAGGACAATTGTGTCCAAAGTGTAAACAGTACTTGCCTGGGTAAATTAACCTATCAATAAGCATGTTATAGAACACACTGGTATACTGGCTCCAGAATACCTAAACATATCTATTGTAAAAGTATTATAACATTGTTATCTACTCTGTTTACATGTCATGTGTTTTATATAAAATCAGGCACACTGTGTATTTTCAGGGAAACAGCATGGATGTGTTTTTAGTTTATTGTGGGCTTGACCCTAATAGCCAATGAGAGCCAAGCAGGCGTGAGCTACTGAAAGCAAGTTTGTTTGACTCGCACCAGCGGCTCTTCCTGTGGAGCCAGTGAAACCGACCAATGAGAAGCTCAGGAGCCGAGTGGGGTGATCTGACATCACATATCTGGGTAAGTGATTACATCATGAGTTTCTATTTTATCAGCAGGGGAAATAACCTGAAGGATACAGGTGACCTGAGAGATTACAAAATGAAGTCATTTTTTGTTTAAGAAATATATATGAAATACCAAATCCAATGATTCAGTGTACAGATAAACTTCAAATGTGTCTTTGCAAATGAACACTTCTTCAAGTAAACTACAAGCACATATTATTAAAGATGTAAATAAATGGCAAGGCACACTTTATTTATAGATCACCATCAGCTAAATTAAAGCTATGATGTGAAAATACTGAAAACAAAAGGGGGACACCACAAAAGCATAGTGGGGAAATAGGTCAGTGACCTAGAGTAGCACTGCAAAGTTGTTGTCAGTGACGGGATGTTAAAAGCCTGTCAGCAAGCCTGGTATTGTTGTTGATGGGGTGTGTTTGTGTAAAGGAGCTGTCTTATTCACTTGATTTGGGAAATCTGCCACTTTGCTAGAAGTCCATTCATAGTGTATATGTTTGGTGGGAAATATAGATACAAAGCAATTACTAATCCAATTTGTATGCTATAGTACAGAGATGTAAGAGTTTTAAAGAGATGATTAATATCAACCACCAACATATTATTAAATAACTCATGCTCCCACATCTAGAGATTTTGTGTGCTTGCAAATGAACGTAAAAATTCAATATGAAGTTGCTTCCAGACTGGATCGAGAAACTTCAGTCAATGGGAAATTCAAATAATTTACATGTGTACCAAAACAAACATTTGAACAAATGAGAAACAAGATGTAATAACAGTAGGAGTCCATTTGTGAGATTGTTTTGAAAGGTAAATGAATGTGTAATACACTGAATATATATATTTTTTTAATTAGAAAGTTAGCTGATTAGCAAATGTAAAAACGAAGGCAAAACACTAGAAAATATGATATAGAGGGACTTTTGTGTAAAATTACAATTCATTTTTAGTTTTGTCTTTCTCCTTTTCAGTAAATCTAATGAGAATTGTAACAAACCATTCATGTAAACAGGGTAGGCAAAAGTAAGTTATTGCTATTCTATTTGAACAGAGTGGATCTTATGTACATGAACCAACATGTGGGAGTGTGGGGGGGGGGATGGTGGGGAGGCTCATGTGACAATGAATGGTCAGTACAGTGCAAGATTACGGTTGGGTTGCATCAGCATGTGTGTGAGGAAGTAGGAAAAGGAGAAAATGCTTGAAATGCAACCTTTTACTGTAAAATAACCACAAACAGTTGTGAGGTAGCGGTCACACATTGCTAGTGTTTTATTGGGCAGTTACATACGTGCATTAGGTCAAACAAAGTCTGACCGTTAGTAATGGCAGCAGACAGCACAGCCACACTGGCATGGAAACAAAACTAGCCTCTCTTCCATGTCCACAAATATCAGCTGATTGATCGGCTTCATTAGTATTAAAAGACATTCAGTAACCATTTTGAGATAGCCAAAAATCAGAGGAATGCATGTTGCAATCAGGACTCAAGCTTCATAAAAGCAACTTACACAAAACAATCCGTTACAGATCAAGAGATACTAAACACACAAACTGAAAAATACTCAAGTTCCCTTTTAAAGGATCTCATGTTACGTTTTTAATACTACTTCGTTCAGCCTGCAATTGTAGAAGGTTGTTTTAAAGTGAACACAATGGTTGATTGTAAATGTAACGCTATTATCTCAGTTACCTGGCGACCATATTAAACCTGTATAACCACATGCATTAAACAAAAAGTTAAAGCTCATAAATCATTAATCTTACTCAACTAAAATACATGTCAATATTTAACATAATGATTATGCAGACACAGAATTGTATAATGTCACCATTGCAATTATGTTAACAACGTATAAGAAATCAGGAATGTTTCCCTCTACTGACAAGTAATGTTGATGTAGGAATTAAGCTTCTAAAAATGTGGGATGCCCTTTTTAAGAAAGCTTTTGGTCTTTAATTGACAAAAGGAATAAAATCGTTCAAGTTTTCAAGTGCAGTGCATCAGTAAAACAAACCAGAGCCTCAGCAAAAAAATTGGAATGACAACAGGAACTCCTGTCAGAGATACTTTGCTGAAATCAGACATGCTTGGCAGCAGCTACAACAGGAGCCGATGAATAATGCTGAATGAAAAGAAACCAAGAATAAGTTTGCCTTTGCCTGCACAAATCAAAGAAAGTATTGTGTTTGTTTGCTGCCTTCTTCAGCCTCAACCACAAATAAATACATGATAAAGGACCTAAACACGTTTTTGCATAAACTAGAAAAAAATACAATAAGGGGATGGAATGACACATAAACCTCTCTGCCTTCTGGATACGATCCATAAGCCAATACATGTGTTATAACTCAAATTGCTATATTATGAGGTATATCGATTACATAGTTTAGGGTAAATTAAGCTCTTTCTATACGGATACACACTTAATACTCAATAGTGCAATATTGTAAGCTATACATTTTGTATGTGAGTTGATTATGGTGCCACCACTAAGCTGCTAATTTAGATGCCATATTCTGTCCATCTAGCTCATTATTACTATTCTTATACGTTTTTGTAATCATTAATTGAACCCTCTATCAATCCACTTCTGTGTGAACAGCGCTACGATTACAGATACAAAAGTTATGTGCAAGACGAAGTCAATCTTAAGACCTTTTACCATCGCATAGAAAAATAGTAACCATCTCGTAAACACAAAGGACAAAATACAGTTTTTGCTTCAAAGTGCAGACATTAATATAGTAGGGGAAATAACTGTTAGTGATCCCTTAACCTCTATAACACATGAACATGATTACTGTTCTACAGATTCATTTCAGAGCTAGTTGTTAATTAAAGCCTTACTATTCTTTGGAATGGCTAAAAAAAAAATGTTGTAATCGTTCAAAAGCAGCCAACTAATTTATCGTAGCTTGATAGGAAACACTTAATGGGCACGTTCCATCCCCATAGCCATTTAAATTAGAATCCTAACTGGTGCTTTTTAGATTTTTAGTTTTGTATTCCTTTGGTTAGAGGAATGCTGGCATACACTCATCAAGAGTAGCTATATATATAGTTTAGCTATCACATCCCTTGTTAAGATCAGCCTGCTTACATACATTTTTTGTCCATACTGCTTCAGTTAATATTACCACATGTTGCTGTCCACACATCCAGTATTAAAAGCGTTACGAAAGCTCTAACTGGAGTATTTGCAGAGAAAAGAAAATGCCTGGATCAACCATAACCACAGCGCTGGTAGTACGTCATAGAACATATCTTTAAAACAATAAATGCATACATTAGCAATTAGCTGAATGTAGTGAAGCAACATATAATCCCAATTGTATGCTTCCGTACTGACTCAATTCATGGACCTCCTGTGAACCCTTCCATTCATTTCGCAGTAATATACCACATTTAAAAACCACATCTGACCAGTTAGGTTGTCTTCCTTTGGTGGAGTGTTACAAATGAGATGCAGGGCCGCGAGTAATACATCCCACAGTAACAGGTTAATACATCCATATATAGTAAAGCGCAAAACAGTTGTGCACAGTAAACAATCTCTGCATGTTAGAGCAACACCGTGGCAAGAGAATGACAAGGAGCTGGAGATAGCTTGCTACCCCACTGCCAGTTAGCGATGAAATGGGACAGGAGGGACTGTCTCGGAGGGATCATTTAGGACGAAGACCTTTAGAGGCCACCGGAGAGAGATCCAGGGTCTCTGAGAACAGTCTACAAGGCAAAGAGGGTGTCCTCTGTCCGCTCGGCCTTCTTGTGGGAGCCATCAGCGGCACGAGCAGGGTGAGAAGGGTGAGCTCCCGGGGGAGACGGCAGGGAGTCCGAAGCTATTGCTCGCTCCTCCAGGAACTTGTCGAATTCTGAAAGAAACAGATTCATAAAAAAAAAGGGGAAATTAACACAATTTCACACATGAAGGAGTTCATTGAATATACGCAATTGTGATTCTATACCTTCACTGGTCACCCCTTCCTCAGCAGCATCCCCTTTCTAGTGAGACGAGAAAAACACCATTAGATAATATGCACATTTTGGTTTTATGAGTGGAGTTTTCTTTGTTTTAGGAGACAGTGATAAACCTTTGTGTTCAGTCAGCAACACAGCAGGCTTTCTGGTACACAAGAAGTAACATACGAGTCAAATGCAAGTTCACACAAATCCATACAAAGTCGCTTATGATGCATTCTTCCACACTTCCACTCAGGCAACGACAACCAGTAGCCTCCGTAAACCCAACTCCAAAACCTCCACGTGCTCGCTTACAAAGCTCATAGCAGCCTTTTTCCCTTGACTATTGTTAGCACTATGTTAGCAGTCAACCTCACGATAAACTGTTATTCAGCATTGGTTAAAGTACATTAGATTACAGTGAATGAAAGGATGCCAAGTGAAAGGAAACTAAAGTCAAATGTAGACAGTGATGTGAGATGAAATGTGCTCTCCAAGAAAAACAAAACGGAGAACAGAAGAGAGAGAAAAAGAAGGGGAAACGTATAAATCAACTTAAAGAAATCTCACCACGTCAGCACAGAGCCACTCCTCTATGTCATCCATGACAGAGGACTGCGGTACTGGGATCTATGGAGCAAAGCCATGGACAAACCAACGGGCAGCACCAAAGCCACACAACAGAAAGACACCCAAAAAGACAATTGGAACACACAAACACAAAAAAATAACAAGAATTGGAATCACCAAAGGAAGAATATGATTAAACTCAAAATGAGATAAAAAGAAATAGCTGAAAAGACACACTCAGCCCCTCTCAAGTCTGTGCTCGTATTGTTTCACCATGAGCAACAACCTGCCACTCAGCTGTCTTCCCCGAGAACAGGAGTTCCCAGGTTGTGTTTTGCTCTCATTAGTTTCATGATGCTGACATGGCTTAACAGCTGCCGACTGATGTCACACACAGCAGTGTTAATTATTCCACATCATTAGTTAATTAGCGAATCACTTGAACGTGATTAAGAGATTGATTGGATGGGAAAAGCTTAAAGCACAGGGACTGTCGAGAGGCAGAGTAATCCCACGGCACACACACATATGTGGACACACACACACACACACACACACACACACACACACACACACACACACACACACACACACACACACACCATTTCATGAAGTAACTGTGATGATGTGATGAAGCCATGTCAGGGTGTATGGTGTGGGTGTGCACCAAATGATCACAGTGAATAAAGACTGCTGGAAAAGTGTGATGCATTGTGTGCTTGAAAAAATAGGACATTTTAAAAGTGGCTTAAGAAAAAGTCCATCAATGAGGAGTAACACACATTTGGGAAAGCTACTTGGATGCTTTTTGTTCACACAATACTCAAAAGTCTTCCACATCCTTTCACTGCCTATGCGTTGAAGTCAAAGTCATCATGTGACCACATCGACCTGATATCAAAGTTGAATAAAAGAAAAAAACGCTTTCCTTTGACCCGGTGAAAGACTACAAAAACACAGGTGGGGTTTCCTCTTGAGACAGAGTTTACGCAATGAAGGAGCGTTTCAGAATAAAAAGCCAAGGCAGTGGAAGTCATCCATGAGAAATAATAAATAAAAATACATGCAGGGGGATTAAAAGCTGTAGAAAAGTGTGTGAAAATCACAAAAATGACACTGCTAGAAGTTCAAAGTGTAATCTTTTTTTAGGCAAATATACAGTCATAACAGCTACTCCATTGTTACAGTGTTACAACTAGTGATTCACTTGTTAGTTACTTCATGTGTTTATGGTTAAGATGAGACGTGTGAGGTTCTTGTTAGCTATATCTAGTGTATTATCTAGAATCCAGAGACAGTTAGAAGACAACTGACAAATACCCTCAAAACACAGCAAGACACATCCCTTTGATAACTTGTTTGGGATCGTAATGATTCAACTTGCTGTGTAGCGGTAGTATCTGTACTTCCCTGCTGTTTTAGTATGTGAGTGTTAAGAGATGAATCTAGGTGATGACAATTCCTGGTGACCCATCAGGCTCATTAACCAAACCATAGAGGGGCGGCATTAAAAGTAGGAAGCATCAATTATGGGTGTTTAATGTCAATAGAGTCCAAAATCGTGCAAAATGTCCCAGTAGAAAAAGTCTGTTGATTGATTTAGAAAGATTGCCTGCAATAGCCATATTCAACTAATAAAAACAGATGTGAAATAAGTAGCTCCCTAATGGAAACAGTGAATCATAATCAGCACTAAAGGACAAATCGTTCATCTCTTAAAGGGATCGTTCAGATTGTTTGAAATGGGGTTTTACATTCAGTATAGATGACATCATCACGCGTCCAGTCTGGAGAATCAGACAGGAAAGTTAAGCAACTTCTGTATGGAGACGGCAGGAAAAACACATTTCAGCCACTTGAACAGGGTCTGTTTTTAAGTGTCTGCTACATTTTGAATATTTCCTGCGAGGTCAAATTGTTGTTTTTATTAAAAGGAGTCTGGTGGATTTGAACAGAGTATGGCTTTACTTCCTAGTCACAAATAGATGTCTCATGGCACGGTAAAGCTGAACAAATATTCTTAAAAGTGAACACGTAAACTGATATTGATTATTTTTAGGTGGCATTAATATGTTTTCTGCTGCCACCGTCTAGAGCAGTTCTGTCTATTTATCCAAACAGGTGGTGATTATTAATCGTCATATTGTTTTGTTTTTCATTTTTTACTTATTGTGTAATCCTTTCCTCACTTTATCTGCTGTTGTAATCATATAAATGTCAAGGGACAAATAAAGGTTTTCTTATTCTGATTCATATATTGCCCAACCTTGTCATAGAGATTCTTAGGAGGATATTTGTTCTGGTATGGATGAGGCTAGAAATAAAAGCAGCTCATGCGGGTTATGGAGCAGGGGTGATGGATGACACGAGGGGGGGGGGGGGGAAGGAGGACACACTGAGGATGGAGTCCTCACCATTCCTTGGGTAATAAGCCAGCTGTCTATGGGCAGCTCCTGATCTGCTGGGTTATCATCCCCTTCTACCCTCAGCTGAATCAACAACAGAACAACACCTTACACAAGAGAAGAAAGGTAGCGAGCCCCACCACAGCAGAGCTCACAATGCAGAGAGACAGAGGAGAGGTCAAATGTGCAAGACACAGCTTTCATTTCAAAGTGGGAGAGAAGGAGAGGAGAACGTAAAAAAAAAAACAGGAAAGGATAATTCCATAAAGATGAAAATGAGGAAAATAAAAAAGGAGAAAAAGCTCAATGTAAAGTAACTAAAGTAACTAGAAGAGGAATGCACAATCCCCACTGTGTGTGTGCGCTTGTTTGTGTCTGTTTGAGTGTATTGCAGTTCATATTTCAGAGTCGTCTGTTTACATGGCGATAACAATACAAATATATTGCAGTGTGTGCTCGGACAGGAAGAAAGACTACAGAAATCAAAAGTATGGTGTATTCAGTCACGAGATAATTCACGCTAGAAGTCATATTTAAATAGTATTTTCAGTCACTCACTTATATTTACATATAGGATCACTGCACACAGGACGAATGTCACTGCAGAACACACAGTATCACAGACCATCACATGCAGGGAGTGACCGAGGGCCGAGGACAGAGTGGATCGGGAAAGGCTCACCATCAGCCATGTAAACAACACCCACACTTCAAATATGGGTGAAAGCTGTAATAAACGACATGCATCAGCGTACTCACCCCGCCTGCATTCTGCTGTCTCACATCCAGAGCTGAGGCAAGGCCGCCCAGAGCCTGAGGGTCCTCGTACTTTACACTGTGTGCCAAAACATAAAAAACATAGTTAAGATAGGTAGGTGGTAAAAAAGAAAATACTTATAATATGTGTTGCCATATTGTCCTTATTAGGACGTACAGTGCAGAAAGACGGAGGGGAGAGATTTGGTCAGCAGGGATAACACCTTAGCCCCCAATAACCCCAAAACAACCTTAAGTAATTCAAACTAAATCCAGGACTGGAGAAAAGGGGCAGAAAGACCCAGTTTGAGGAGAAAAAGTAGTCTAAATTGACAATAAGCCAATGCAGTGTGGTTGAGACAAGCCCACTTTTTGGCATTCTTATCAACTGGGAAACTTCTCTCTCTTGCCCCTTAATTTAGCGCTTCAATTTGCTCCACCTGTGTGTTCAATTTGAAGCAAGAAATAACACGTTTTTATAGAGATAAACACCCCTACCCTGGAGGTTTTCGAAACTAATTTGGCAAATTCAATAAGCCAATGTGGTCAGAGCAGGTTAAGAGACCAGATAAGATGTTTAAACTTCAGCACATTGAACATCAGAGAACAAAAAAGTACCCATGGGTGGAATTTGTTTTAAATATTAAAAGGTGGTTATGAATATCCCTTTAATTAAAAATAAATAACATGAGAGGATCTTAGCTGCCCCAGAAACGAAATAAAATGGAGGCCTACTTTTTGCGCTGATCAGCCAGAGAGCTGGTCCTGGTCTGGGCAAACATGTCGAAGTCATCCTTGTTGTGGCCCGGTAGAGAAGAGGGGGGTCGGCTCCCGCTGTCTGAAGACACATCTGGAGAGGGACAGTGGGAGAGGAGAGCAGAGGGAGGCGGGGGGAGAAGGAGAACGCAGAGTTAGAGGGTTTTGAAATAAGATTCAGGAGCAATATATCCAAGCTTTAACCAGAGTACTATAGCATGCAGAGACTTTCTAGGGAAAAGCGTGAGTTATGTGGCCGGGCTCATTTCCCATTAGCAGCCAGATTATTAGCCTTTTTTACACTCGGCTGCTTTTCCGATGCCAAGTCTGCAGAGACTAGGGAGGAGCGATGTTACAACTGTGGTGAGAGAGTGTGTAAGCGTATGATAGTTGGACAGAGAAAATAATCATGGTTGTGTATGTTTATGCCTCCAAATGTCAACATCAGTGGCAAAAAAAAATGTTATGCTGTAACCACATTCTCTTTTTTTCCACACAGGAAAACAAACATGATACTAACCGATACTCGCTACTGCAGATGTTAGCGAGGCTGTAGGTGGGTTACGGGCTGGGGAGGCAGTGGCCCCTGCGATGCGGTGTGTTGGGCTGGAGCTGTTGATCCTGGGTGTGACCACAGCGGGGGAGCCCGGGCCCAGGTCGATCAGGTTGTCCTCCGTGGCTTCATTCAACATCTGAAACGGGGCGTGGAAGGGAGACGACAGATGGCCGTCAATAATTATGAATGGATATGAACAATGTCAATATACAGATTAAAAATATTATTGTATGTATTTATATATAGTTTTTGGAGGAAATTAGATTACATCACGATTACCCTTTGTAGACAGAGACTACTGACATCCTACAGGATTGACTATTTACACAAATTGAGACAACACTGAGGGTCAGTGGGAGTGGATTGAGGGCTATGCACTGATACAATACTGAGGGTTGAATACACAGGGCGAAAAGGGAAGGACATATAGAGTCTGGTTTCACACGGAGCTACTGTTTGCTCTATGCTAGTGTTTCTCAAAAAAGGGTATTTGATCCCCTTGGGCTACTTTGGAGTAACGCAGGGGTACGTGAGTTTTTAGAAGTTCACGAAGAAAATATCAGCAAGTTCCTTAAATAAATAAATAAATAAATATACTTTAATTATTTAAATAAAAATGTTTATATAACTTTGATAAACCACATTGTACACTCAATATTCCTATTCGTTGTGCAACCTGGAATCCAGTTTTGATATTGAATGGCAGACAGAAAATGGATTCACTGTTGAAAGCAAAACAGAGAAAAAGATACGTTTATATTCCTCACAAAATTGTAAATGATCAAAAAGAAAGAGTTCAATGCGACTCAAATACCAAGTGATATGGCATTACATCCAGAAAATGTTTTCCATTGAAAAAATGGTTTACATTATTGAAGAAAGTTTGAGAAACACTGGTATAAACATTAGCTCCATGCAGTCCAGCAGACGTTTTAACATTCATTCCAGCACACTGGCTGGGATTGAACCTGGTGCTGGCATCGTACTTGCCTCCATCAGCTGGCCACACCACAAACAGACAGAGCACAGAGAGATCAGCAGCAGGCAAACACAAGCACTATATGGGAGGAGGCGGGAGACGCCCCGACCCTCTGGTGAATCACTGATCCTGGAGAATACACGCTAGGGCTGCTCGATTATGGTAAAAATCATTATCTCGATGATTTGGGTCAATAATTGTAATTGCGATTATTAAATGCGATTATTCTTTGACTTTGAAAACATCCATTTATTGGAGAAAAAAACTTTAAGTATAATTCAACTGAAAAAAAAAAAATTCATAATAATAATAAAAAAATTATCGTTTTATTTTGATTACGTTGTTTTCGTAATCGTTGCAAGCCATAATCGTAATCGCGATTAAAATACGATTAATTGAGCAGCCCTAATACACGCTCTAAACAGCAGATTGACACTTCTTTTGCTCGGCTCTTCCAGGTTTGATACAGCAAAAAAAGCGATGCACTAGGATTACATATGAATACTGCACTAAAGTGTTGTGTAAGCTTTTAGAAAAATTAATAATACATTAAAATACTCAAATGGTAAAACAAGCACAACAAATGGCTATGTGAAGCAAATCCGTTTGAACCATCCCTCAAAGCATCTTTAGAAAAACTACCACAGGTGATGCAAATGCAGATGAATTAAAAGAGGTGGGAATTTTTCTGAAAACATGCAACAAGCAAACACAAAACAGTGATCCATGAGGGAATGTGGGGGAAATCCTTTCTTCTCTTTGATGGTACTCACCCCGTTGTTCTGTGCCGCTCTGCCCGACCTGTACCTCTCGTACCTGTGAGCAACACACACACACCTTTCAATGTTTTACCACGAGCTCTGTGAAGTTCAACCGCTTAAACATCTTTTATCTTCACCTCATAAAAGACACATTTTAACAGTTTGAAGCTGCGGAATGTTTTTAAAGGAATGTTTTGCGACTTTGAAGTGTTTGAGCTTGAAAAATGTCTGTTTGGCATGTTTTTTCCTCAGAATGTTTAGTTTTTACTGGTAAGCTTTGGGATAATCACAGCTGGAGCCACCTCTTTAAAACCATCGATAAGAGGACCAACGAGCATCCATTATTCATCAATTAAACATATTGGACCAAGGTGTTACACATTGCAAAAAACATCTGTTGCAGAGGTTACAATTATACTGAAAACAGAGATAATATAAAACATAGTTCTGGTCCCGACACCCTAACAAATCCGAGCATGACACGTCAGCCCTTGTTCTGACATAGAACGTAAGTCTGGCTGAGTGTTTGATTGATCGTACCGCTCGTATCGGAGGAAAATGTTGTTCAGGTCGTCGTTGACATGCAGCAGCTCCTCAGTCACTTCTTCGTTAGAGACGCGTGAAATCAGCTCGACGACTCTCTGCTGCATCGCCCTGCAGGTTCGGTTCAGCTCCTACACAGATTGAAACATCAATAGACAAGATGGATTGATAAATCAATGAATAGAAAGAAAATCAAAATAGGACGGAGAACCAAAACAAGTCTGAGGAGTGAAACAGAGAGACATAAACTCCTTTTGTAACCAGCAGATTCTGCGGAAAGCAGAAAGCATTCTGGCCTCTCCAGGTCATGTTCTTGCAGATGAATATCATCTGTTGCCATATGGGCGTAGATATGCTCTAAAGACACATTTGATCATTTATTTACTTATTTATTGTGATGCTATGAACTATTTATGGTGTCAATTGGAATGATCGACATCCAGGCTCCCGGGTGTGTGCTTTCTTCCTGTATGTTCCTGCCTGTGTACATGACATAAGCTGCTCATAACCAATTCCCCCTTTCGGGATTAATAAAGTTGTTGATTGATTGATTGATTGATTGATTGATTGATTGATTGATATGACATTATACAGCAGTCTTAATCCGTGAAGGTTTACTGAAAAATAAACTCATTTTGTCTATTTTTTACAAAGCAGCCATTATTGAGCAAGTCAGACGTTTTTTTCTCTACTGTGTAAAGAGTGCGATTGTATTAGTAAGGAACACTTAAAGGTAGGGTAGGTAAGAATGGAGAAACCAGCTCGAGTGCGCTAGAATTTGAAAGTATGCAGCCGAAAAAAATCTGCCCCTTCCTTCAGACTTCCTTACAGAGCCCCTCCTCCAACACACACGGACGCACACATGACCAATGAGGGCACGAGATAAGTTTGTGCACAGATGGAAGGCTGACAGGCAGGTAGGCCATCCAGTTACTTTAGCCGGGCCGGTGAAAATAATTGGTCTAGCTTTTTACAGTGCTACGGCTTCCACAGAGGACTTTTTTTATGTATTTATTGTCAAAGCATTTAATGTATTCATTGCTATCGGGATCTTAAGAGCATTCCATGGAATATAACAAA
>NW_011333587.1:75417-93654 GCF_000735185.1 Notothenia coriiceps
GAATCTGATTCAACTTTATAGATTTGTGAGTCTCTCAGGACGAATGAGCGGAACTACGACCTCCCAATAGGGTCGAACTTACTGCGTGTCTCTGTTAAGTTCCAGAAGAGACTAAATACGGTGAGACGATACTTGTCACCGGTACCCGTCGGTGTAGTACACCTGTGGTCAGTGGGAACACAACTCGTGCGGTGAATCCCGCGCGCGGCGCGCGCGCGCGCGCGCGGTCTTCCTCCGCTCTAGTCTCGTTCGCTCGCCTCCTGGTAACGAGGTGTTGTCAATCCAGCAGCGTATCTACGCAGGCACAGTGCGTGCTTATTTTCCTTTTAATATTTTTTCTTTATTGAATATTTTTTTTTTTTTCGATTCTACCCCAGCCGGCTCTATATGAACCACGCCGGCAATTCATATGGACCCGCCCCCGGGCATTCATAATCAGATTCACACCTTTGGGACGATGACTTTACACGATAACACAAATATACACGACCCCTGGGAAATGATATGTAAAGATTGTATTTTTACAACAAATGAGTTGGAAAGGTCCAAGTGTAATCGGCTGAAGATACTCGCATTGATCGTAATCATGTGATCACAAAGGTAGTGGTTTGCGCAACTATCCGTCTCGATCCTCCGCTTGTTTGTCAAGAGAATCGTCAATCTTTTCGACTTTCTAGGCTAGAATTTTCCCTTTCACCTGTATGTGAAACAACTGTCCTTTGTATTGAGCTAAGGTTTACGTACGTTAACAAGGGAATTAAACACATAACAAAGCGACCCTCTGTATGTCCTGACAGAGTCTTTTAATCTTATAACGACCTATTCAAGAAAATAAAAAGACATTAACGTTAATTTTTTTGTTTTACAGTAATGTAAGACCTAAGTTAATGTTTACGTTGACTTTATAACGTTCGGAAAAGTAATAAAATTATAACGGACTAATACCGTATGTCGAATTCTTTGAGTTTTTAGGCATAGAGTTTTTAATCTTATCGAGAGTCTGGTTCATTTTTTTTTCTAAATATTGTCGTTTTGTGTTAGTTTGTACTTTTACCAGGTAATTACGTGAGTCATGAACCAACCTTCAGGTAAAACGTGCCTATGACGTAGTTACGCCGGCACCGTACCTCCGTTAGTCGGACACCGTAACGACTCACAATTACCTAGGGTCCTACGAAGTTATCGGCCGAAAGATCGAGTAATCGTAACAAACCCAGACACGAGAAAGTCGAAGAAAGAAGTGTGATGGGGTGTATAAGAGATAACCCCAATCGCAGTCCCCTACACGGTGGTCTCAAACGGTGTGGTCACCATTTATGTAAACACATATTTCCATTTGAGAGGGTAGTGATTGGTCTAACAGATAGTGAGGTGGGCTGAAGATCGGAAGGCTGTGAGTTAAAATCCTGCCAGGAACACCACCACTAGTGTGCCCTCGAGTAAGGCACTTACCCCTTAGTTACTCCAGGGAGAATGTCCCTGTAATCGGTCATTATAAGTCGCTTTGGATAAAAGCGTCAGCTAAATTAAATGTAATGTGATTAGTAAAATATGCATTAATAAATAAATAAAAAGTTAACTAGGTGAAAAAAGGTAAGATACACTTTTAAAACTTGTTGAGAGCTAAAACTAGTCTTTGCTGCTGCCTCAAAGAGGAGCAGGGAGGAGAGGAGAGAGACAGGAGAGGCTGATTCAGGAGCACAGACACACTCACAACTATAAATGAACCAAAAATAAATTAATAAACAAGTTTCAGTGTTTTTTTCATATTGGAAATGGTATGTTATTGGTTATGGCCATAATTTTATTATTATTGAAATCGTATACAGTTCTGCTTAATATAGGTGTTTCCATAGATCTAGTCTCTTTATTTTCCCCTCAAAATGCACCAGATTGATGCATTTAACTCCAAAATAAATAAAAAAATCTTACCGGGGGAGCATGCCCCCGGACCCCCCTAGAGGATTTGAGGTCGACCCCCACTTAAAATCACATGGATAGGTTCCTAAATACATTTATAAATACATTAATCTTTTTAAATAGTAACTCATTTCCATATGTTTATGTGTGGGTAGTAGTCAATAAATAAACATGTTGTTAAAACTCATGCGTTGTTTTGTTTTTTTATCAGTCCATTAATTTAGTTCCTTTTTCTAAAATGAACTTAGTGGAATCATTGTTGTCAACTTAATTCTAGCATAGGCGTACCAATAAAATAGCCTGCACCTGATGTCATGCGTTTTCTGACCAACATATTAAAATACTACTAAAGGAAAAAAGAATAAGGCGAATATGCTTGTCTTTAAATAAGTATATCTGCCGCAGATGTAAAGTGTAAGATCCACGCTGAGATTACAGTGTGCTTACCTTCAGCATGACCTCGCAGTAATGCATGTGGGACTCTCCAAACCGGAGCTTCAGCAGCTCCACGTTACGGATTTCTCTGCAAACACAACAGAGAACAAAAACAATCAAAAGAACATTTTGGACACAGTACGCTTCAAACTATGTTTAAGAATCTAGGATTTAAGATATTACCTAAAGCTGCAGAAATGCTCTGTATTGTTTTAAGTAAATACCAATTTCCAACTTGTACATAATTGCAAATACCACTAAGTTAAAGTCCTATTAATAAAATCTATTTATATTTGTAGGATGCAGTACATGCAGTACTTTTTTCTTATGTTAAAAAAAAAAAAAAAAATCTTTAATGTGAAAACCCACGTAGGAAACTATAATCTATAGGGCTTTTTCCAACTGGAAAAAAGTTCCATTGTTACTGCTGTAATCAATCATAGAGTCTTTAAACAACTCTCCTGTTATCTCCATCAGAACAACCTTCTGGATCCGCACCAGTCTGGTTTCAAGGCAGGCCACTTAACAGAAACTGCTCTCCTCGCTGTCTCTGAGGAACTGCACACTGCTAAAGCAGCCTCCCTCTCCTCTGTCATCATCCTTCTGGACCTGTCTGCTGCATTCGACACGGTGAATCATCAGATCCTCCTTCGCACTCTCCAAGAACTTGGAGTTTCAGGCTCTTCACTTTCCCTCCTCACCTCATACCTCAAAGGCCGTACCTACAGGGTAACTTGGAGAGGGTCCGAGTCTGACCATTGTCAATTAACTACAGGGGTCCCTCAGGGCTCTGTTCTTGGTCCCCTCCTCTTCTCCTTGTACACAAACTTGCTCGGATCGGTCATTAGCCCGCATGGTTTTTCATACCAATGCTACGCTGACGACACCCAATTAATTCTGTCCTTTCCCCGCTCAGAGACCCAGGTCGTCTAGCTGACATCTCTCAGTGGATGTCTGCTCATCACCTCAAGCTCAACCTTGACAAGACTGAACTGCTTTTCCTTCCGGGAAAAGATTGTCCCACTCTTGACCTAACAATCAACATCGGCCCCTCTGTTGTTTCCCCGACTCAGACTGCAAGGAATCTGGGTGTGACCCTAGATAACAACCTGTCCTTCACTGCAAACCTCGCTGCTACAACCCGCTGCTGCAGATACACGCTTTACAACATCAGGAGGATACGTCCCCACCTGACCCAGAAAGCGACGCAGGTTCTGGTCCAGACTCTTGTCATCTCACGCCACCTTACGCCTCCCTCCTGGCTGGTCTGCCTGCATGTGCCATCCGACCTCTGCAGCTCATCCAGAATGCAGCTGCTCGTCTGGTCTTCAACCTTCCTACATTCTCCCACTAAGTGCTACTCAACTGGCTCTAGATAAGCCAGTCCTTTATTAGTATATAAGTGCTTTGATAGCAATTCTTTGTTAGTAATTATATCGCTCGAAGTGGAGTCGAAGACATCCTATTTTTATAATACTTTCCTTCCATCTTAAGTCACCTTAGTGAATCTCAAATTCATTATTAACAAGCATCCTAAGAACAAATATCAAAGAACATTTTAAACACTCCGCACTCCGCTCTGCATCAGCCAAACAGCTCGCTGCACCCGCACTGCGAGTGGGTTTGCTATCCTGGCTCCAAAATGGTGGAATGAGCTCCCCATTGAAATCAGGACAGCAGAAAGCTTACACATCTTCCAGCGCAGACTGAAAACTCATCTCTTTCGACTCCACTTCGATAGAATTACTAACAAAGCACTTATAAAGTAATAAAGGACTGGCTTATCTAAAGCCAGTTGAGTAGCACTTGAAATGTTTTGGCTCTATGAAACCTGATGTACTTATATGATTCTGTTTTCTTCAAGTTTGTATCTTCTTGGTCGAAAGCACTTATTGTAAGTCGCTTTGGATAAAAGCGTCAGCTAAATGCAATGTAATGTAATATAATAATGAATGTCACCTTTTTTATTCTCATACAGCCATAATCATTTAGTTATAGTTATTGTTTATCTTTTTCTTCTTCTTCTTTTTGGTATTATTCTGCTCCCTCTTTAAACCTGATACATTATAAAACCATAAGTCTGCAAGGTTCTTTGCATAATGCCGAATTAAAAAACGTTATAGGAATGATATGAACATTGAATGCCTCTTTCTCATTCGAAAAACACACAAACACTTGACAATTTGCTACATAAATAGATATCAAAGGACAGAAGGGAAATGAGGTATGTTATCTTTGATCAAAACTCTTGATAGGTCCACTGTACAAAAGAAGCAAATGCTCTGAAAGGATACACATTGTTAAAGCAACCCTCCCCGGAGAGATCCAGTTGTTGTAAAAAAGTTGTTAATATTCTATGTATTTCTTCTTGAAGACAGATTGAGGCCAACCTGCAGTGTGTGTCATCCTCTTCTCCAAACAAATCATCAGCAGGGGAATAACGAAGAGCGCTGTTTCATCTTTGGTATTCTGTTGTCTCTTGCATAATTGACGGACATTAACTTCCCATCAAGCAAGTGTAATTATTATCAATTTTCCAATAAGGCTCACAATTAAGGGAGAAATTTGATTGGTTAGAGTTTAACCCCAGAGCCTAATGAAGATATGCACGCAAACAAATTCATCAAGTTGATGGTGTGTCAGAGTAAACATCTGGAGATGGGACTCTTTACTCAGTGTCGCTGACGGAGCTAGATAATGACCTTAAATGCACTTTTTATATTGTGCATGTTAAGTGAATGCTCTTAATTAATGAGAAGATCAGTCAGTTATTGCTATAAAATAGACTTTATGAATTTTGCATTGCTTAAAAAGTTAATTTAGGGCAAGTTAGTTTACATGGCATCAAAGCTGGAATGGACCAATATCCACAATGAGTACTTTTAATTGAGTACGGTACTTTAAATGTCTTTTGATGCTAATACTTTAAAGGGGACCTATCATGCAAAATGCCCTTTTTGATGTCTTTTATACATAGATATGTGTGAGCATGTGTGTGAAGAAGCAGGAAATAAAAAGGAACTCACCTTGTGGTATAACCGGCAAGAGAGAAAGCCTTTGAGCTCCATACTGTTTCAGAAATAATCCTTGATAATCCATGATGTGGCGTTTCATCACCGCAGAATCTGCCAGTAGAATCTCTTACATTCTCTAGAATCTCAATCTTTAAAGCTTTATACCCCAAATTAGCACTTTTGAAACAGGAAGTGAAATAGAGGGATATGAGGCATGGCTGGAATGGGCGATCTGTTTGGTATTTTGAGCAAAACACTTCATAGACATGTTTTTATATATTTGTATATGTCTGAGACCTACCCAGCTAGAAATGTTTGGTTCTAAAAACATTCTGAGAATGTTACAGTCATTGTTCTAGGAAGGTTTTCAGCGGGAAGTTTTTGTTTGGTTCCCAGAACGTTCTTCTGAAAGGTAGGATAACGTTCTCTAAAAACATTCTTAAAATGTTTGGTGATAACATTGTGAGAACATTATGCCCTCCTATTCTTAAAACGTTTTCAGCGGGAAGTTTTTGTTTGGTTCCCAGAATGTTCTTCTGAAAAGTAGGATAACGTTCTCTAAAACATTCTTAAAATGTTTGGTGATAACCTTTTTTAAATGTTTTTGAAAACATTGTTAGAACATTATGTCCTACTATTCTTAAAACGTTTTCAGCAGAAGCTTTTATTTTTGGTTCCCATGAATGTTCTTCTGAAAGGTAGGATAATGCTGAAAACGTTTTAAGAATAGTAGGACATAATGTTCTAACAATGTTTTNCACAGATAACAAAAGGGAGTCGGACACAAGACTAAGGAGACCAACATAGGAGGGACAACCCAGGGCCCCAGGTGTGCACAATCACCCGCCCCAAAGCCATCAGTCCATAGTGACGCAGTTCCCTGCGTCACAAGCTGTCTGAGGTATTTTGTATCCTGTTTGAAAAAAACAACTTTTTAAAGCTCGCAATCACCTCCAGGCCAATCAGTATATTTGTTAGCCCTGAGGGTAAGCTGCCATGAATTACAAAGCCACATTAGTAACACTAACAGAGCAGAAATCTCATCACATGACTGAACAAAAAGACAAAAGCAAAGAACCTGACAAACACTGACATTTCACAAAACAAAGAACACAATGATTTTACGCAAAACAAATGAACCTATAGGCAAGACCTGTACACACACAGGAGGAAACACACATTTAAACCTGCAAACATGGAGTGTTAGGGACGGGTCGGGGGAGCGCTAAGCTAATGACTGTGTTATGGCCTTTGACATCTGTTTTGCAGATTCAAATGAAACCAGCTTGGGTGAACTTTGAACCATTGACCAATAGCAATGCTAACCTTACAAGAAACAGAGAGCCACAGAGTCAAAATGGAGCTTATAACAGTGCAATATCTACCTTTATTTAACTGATCTCTGACCGGTAAACTTATATAACTGTGTCTTTCAAATCAACTTTAACAAGCAAAATTCCTTATGCAATAACTGAATAAACTAATATTTCCAAAAATATTACATTACATTAGCTGACGCTTTTATCCAAAGCGACTTACAATAAGTACATTCGACCGGGAAGATACAACCTTGAAGAAAACAGAATCATATAAGTGGATCAGTTTTCATAGAGTCAAACATTTCAAGTGCTACTCAACTGGCTTTAGATAAGCCAGCCCTTTATTAGTATATAAGTGCTTTGTTAGTAATTCTATCGAAGTGGTGTCGAAAGAGATGAGTTTTCAGTCTGCGCCGGAAGATTTGTAGGCTTTCTGCTGTCCTGATTTCAATGGGGAGCTCATTCCACCATTTTGGAGACAGGTATATAAAACCCACGTGTTTTTGCTGATGGGAACTTGGGTCCCCCTCGCAGTGCGGCCGATGCAGAGCGGAGTGCACGTGCTGGGGTGTACGGTTTAACCATGTCCTGGATGTAGGAAGGGCCAGATCCATTCGCAGCATGNAGGATGACACCCAGGTTGCGGGCTTCAGGAGATGGGGAGATGGAGCAGCCGTCAACCTCGAGGATGAAGTCACCAACCTTCTGGAGCAGCGCCTTGGGTGCCACAACCATGAGCTCTGTTTTCCTGCTGTTTAGTTTGAGATAGTTGCAGGACATCCATGCTTTGATGTCATTCAGGCCGTTGATGAGAGACTGAGGGGGGAGCTGGGAGGATGGAGTGGTGCTGAGATACAGTTGGGTATCATCAGCGTAACAGTGGAAATTGAGTCCATGATGTCGGATGATCTGGCCGAGGGGGAGCATGTAAATGGTGAACAGGAGGGGGCCAAGCACAGAGCCCTGGGGTACACCGTGGTGGACTGGGGCCGGGGGTGAATTTGAGCCGTTGATGGAGACAAACGGTTTCCTGTTATGGAGGTAAGATGTGAACCAAGACAGCGCTGTGCCAGTGATACCTAGGAGGTCTGAGAGGCGGATGAGGAGGATGGTGTCAAACGCTGCAGAGAGGTCCAGGAGGATGAGGATGCTGAGGAGGCCAGAGTCAGAAGCAATGAGGAGATCGTTGGTGCTCTTGATGAGGGCGGTCTCAGTGCTGTGTTGCTGTCTGAAGCCGGATTGGAAGGGCTCATAGAGCTCATGGTTGGACATGTACAGATGGAGTTGGCCGAAGACTACTCTTTCCAGAGTTTTGCTTAGGAAAGGAAGGTTGGAGATCGGCCGGTAGTTCTGGAGGGATAAAAAGATACATTTCATTCATTCAAGCGCCTCACCTGGTCAGGGGTTGCTGTGATGGGGCCCGGCACTTGGGAGGTGTGTGTGGGGGGGCCAGGAGATGGGATGGGGGAAGGGGTCACAGCGGCAGGAGAGACCGGGGCGAGGTACTTGATCATGGCTGGGTCCACCTCTGGGGTTCCCTGGAGGAAGAAGAAAAATACCCCATAAGATATTGCTTTGTGAATATACAGATGTGTTTGTGCTGTGTTTCTTTCTCACTCTCTGCGGTGTGTGGATGGGAGACAACGCATCCAGGTCCGCCATCGGGAACTCAATGCCTTTCCTCTTCAGCTCTTCGTAAATGTGGACCACACCAGTGAGATCAGGGCTGCTCCTGAAGGCATCAGCCCAGGACTGACACAAACACAAAGACAGTATAAACAACCAAAACAATTTAAATAGAGTCCTTTTACTTTGTTCTCGTCATCGATAGTGGTCATTTGCATTAAAATACTCTATTTAAATAGTAAGGGAAACAAATGTTTTGTATAGATATTTGCTTTTATGAAAAATAACTCTTTAGTAATTAAATGCTGTATTAAGAGCAGCTTAGTGTAGGAAGATAAACAGGTCATTTAAAAAATATATATATATTACAGCCGAATTAATTTAATTATTTTAACAACATTACATTTAAACCTCTTTGATTGAAGATGAGAAATTATTGTACATGTATAAATGTAAATGTAAGTAGGAATAACTTGCATAGGGATTTAAAGGAAAATCATTGATCAAGTAAGGGGTGGGAATTAATAAGCATTTGCTTCTTCCTGCTCCCTTTTCGGACACATTCATTATTATTAAGATGAAGACTTTTTTTGTTGAATATATAAATATTATCATGAATGTGGATAAATACTGTATTTTAACAATACGGTATTTGTTATTTTTTTTAATCTGTTCGAAATAAAGATTGAAATTAAATTAAATGAAACCCATCATAATACCTTTTGCCTAACCTCCGTAAAAAAGAATAATTCATGTTTAAGAAAGAAACACTCTCTGATGTGGACAATAGACCACAGAACAGAAAACGGTGTCTAAAGTGGGGTGTCCTTCAAAAATCCCTATAAATAATCAGAGGACAGAGCAGCGAGGCGGAGAACACCACCTGCCGTCTGAGGTGGCCTCTAGTAACAAGACGGGAGGCTGCAGTCTGCGGTACAACATCTGGAAAGTGGAACATGCGGCAGCCACTTGGCTTCAACCACTAATCTACCATCACACCATAATAACATGATTTCAAAATGTCCTGCATCACCACATTTGTGAATGGAGCCATAGGGAGAAGTCAGTATAACCAGAAACCTGTTTGCAATTGTTTTGTACCTTTGTATAAGAAAATACCAACATAAAAGTGGTAATAATGATGAAACGGCAGTAACCAAGAAAGGCTTAATACCTGTATGAGCGCCAGCACTTTGTCTTGTACGATGGTTGGAGGATTGTTTTTGGGGGAGATGACTTTGACCAACACACCCTCGATGAAATCTCTGGTGGCCACCTGCACATGAAACCTGTGACCACAGTTCTTCACACAGGTCTCCAAAGCCTGCAGAGAGGGAGACAATTAAACACAGACAGAAGCCGGGCAAAGGAAACGGAAAACGGGAACATTTGTGAGAGGTTGATGAAAACAGAAAGACTTCTAAGTCACGTTGCTTTTACCGCACAGAGAGAATTTTAACTAGATGAACTATCAAAGATGTGAACACGGTTTAAAAGGCATGGCTGCTATAAACAAAATAAAAGATGTGCAATATAAACATAACTTCGGCCGGGGAGGAGAAACAGTCAAATAAAATGACCAAGAAAAAACACAATCTGTGGAAAGGTCAAGTTTTATGCAGGGGACACTCCTTTTATGTGGCCTACACAGTGAAAAGCAACTTTGGTCACGGCTTCCTCAGAATAAAAACCTCAGGAAATGTTGCAAGGTTCAAAGCCATTCCATTTCTAAAGAAGTTGCGTTTGATGCCAGTTTTACAATAAACACAATGTCAAAGTAAAAGGTTCTCACCGTCAGCGCCAGCATCACTTCTCTGTAGTTCTTGTTGCCACCAAGTCTCTTCTTTAATGCCCGCATGGCATCTTTTGGCCTGGAGGGAAACAGCAGAGAAGACACAGCTGGATGAAGCACCCCAGCTGAGAGTAGGCATAACATCTTTGGCTTTGTAGGAATCAATTCTTTTCTGTGCCACAATAACAGATGCCAGTCAGTCTGTCAGCGTATCTGTTTGACTAAGATAGAGAAGTGCTGTCACGCCATCTGTGTCCCTGATTGACTATCTATTCTCTCCCAAGGCCAGATCAAAGCTGTCAAAACATGAAGACTTCAGGTTGGCTCTCTGCCTCAAACTGCAGTCAAGCTTTTATGGACTCTTTTATCAGCTACATGTGGCTCTTTGTTGAGCGTTGGAGCTGAAAAAGATTGAAATGGGAGGAGAAAGTGCACAAAATCTGATATGTAGCTCCCTTAAACAGCACTGTAAATGTGAATCTGAGTCAGTACAGTCGCCTTGTGTTGGTTCTTTTCGGCTTTGGATGCAGCATCTGTTTTGTTATATTTTGTTTCGGCACCCGGTCGCATGTGTTAAGACAACATTATGCTCACCAAGTAAGGAATTTTCAGTTGCGGAATTTCCCAAACATCGAGGCTAAATGTGATAACCAGACAATGTGTAACTCGCAGAAACATCTTGAAGACAAGGCGTTCTGTGTTCTGTGAATCAAACTGTGGATGTGTGTGTGGACGTACGACAATGAGTTGTGTGTAGGCATGAAGAATGTGAGAAGCAGGGACAAAAAGACAAAAGGGAAAGTGCTGAGGGAATAATGAAAAAGATGGATTTTTACAATTATTAGAGACGAGAAAACTTGGATATGTTGGATGGGATTGCTTTCTGATTAAAATGCCTAGGCTGCAATGCAAAACCTGATATTGTCTGATTTAAAATGAGTGATGCCGATGCAGATTTATGTATGAAAACTGACATCATTTCCTAAAAAAGGTACTAAAAATACACATGTTACTACATTTAGTCTTGATTGTGTTCACCATCATAAGGCAGGAGACTGACGACCGAATTTCATTAATTTCTTATTTCACTCAGTGACACGTACAGAAAACAAAGACTTTCTGTGGGACGGTGCCGGCTGGTGAAGCACAGCAGTCACTGTATTAATTGTTATTCATTGAGCCAGTGTGACAACTGACCAATTCAGGAAGCAGAAGTTTTGGTCCAACATAACGTTAATAAAGCACATTATAACCCAACAATGATCAAATCTAGACAGCGCGACAGCTCACCCCTCGTCAGTCTCGTTTATGATGTCACAGATCTCCATGTTGACGGTCCAGTCCTCGTTCTGGAGGCCTCCATCTGTGGCCCTCTCTGCAGGAAAACACAAAAGAAAATATTTAAACAATTATTTATTTAAAAAATAAACGGTGCTCATTCATTTTTGTCTGTGCCTCTACATTTGGGTTTGAGTACCAGTGCCCCTTATATTAAATGAGGAGCCCTGACTTTACTTCATTATAGTCTTCGCTATGCTGTAGCTCACATAAGAAGAAGTCATTTGCATGTGAGACAGGAAGCTGGGGGCTTTTTAAAAAGAACAACATCGTTTACAAACCAAAATAATGCAAGTTTAAATTTAGACGATACCATTCAGTGGAGAGATGCAACTGTCAGTAGATTGTTTTAGTTTTGTCTTTGTAATACTTCTTAATAATCGTGGCTAGTACTATGTTTTATTTCCAGGTTCTCTGTTTGTCTGCCTGATGAAACTGCATTATGGGTCGTCTGTGCTAAAGTCAATGCATTGCATTAAAGCAACACATGGTTTACATAACATTGGAAGTAAAACTGTTGTGTAAGCAAATCAGCATGGGGTGACATACTTTTCTGTCTCTGCAATATTCAGCCAGACATTCGATTTCTACACTTTAAAGCCCCTATAAACTTGGCTTTGAACCATGTGTACTTCTCTGTAAAAGTATATTATAACTATACAACTAAAACAATCAATTATTAACTTACATTTCAAATACAATTCCAGGGAATGGTGTTTTTTATTTTGACATTTAATTACTCAGGACTGTGAGGCCCATGCTATGTCGTTGTTTTTTCTTTTAAAAAGGTGCGTACAGTATAATTCATTAATAACCTTTATTGGAAATGAATCTGTCAGAAGGGTTTGGATAACATATTGGGTAAGGATCGTGGGGCTCAGATAAATCAGACAAATACAACTATTTTAGTTTTTAATAACATGAATGTTATCTCAGAGAAACCCATAAGACGTTTAAAAACACATCCACCACCTGTTGCTCCCATGCCTCAAACTAGGGCTGCTCAATTAATCGTATTTTAATCGCGATTACGATTATGGCTTGCAAAGATTACGAAAACAACATAACCTAAATAAATTATTTTTTATTATGACTTTTATTTATTTATTTTTTTGGTTTTTCAGTTGAATTATACTTAAAGTTCAGGGTAATCAACTGTTAAAAACATACTGTTCAAAAAAAATTCTCCAATAAATCGATGTTTTCAAAGTCAATGAATAATCGCATTTAATAATCGCAATTACAATTATTGACCCAAATAATCGAGATTGTGATTTTTGCCATAATCGAGCAGCCCTACCTCAAACTAAATAGTAAATTAACTAAACGAACCTAGACTATTTCAGACGAAAGAGAAGCTGGTGTTGGGTCTGATACAGCTATATGTACTCAGTCTTACGTGGTATAAACGCTGAAAAACAGAAGTCCCTGAGCCCTGTTGCTTTCAAACCCCACCCTACCATTTAAAATCTTTGTGTCTACAGCCAGGAGATAATGTGCTCCAGACTGTGAGAAGCTAGTGATGAACGAGCACGGCATTCATCGCTGCGTTCCTCGCTCCGTCTCTTCCTTCCTCTCTTGTCGCCCAAATCCATCCATCATGTCAGTGAAAGCTGAGATCTTTCAGGATCGCAGTCATCTGGGGTGAATTTCACAGTGGAACAGGAAAAAAGCTTTTCTACTGAAGTGAGCTGAGACCAAGTTCCTGTGACTGACAGTCAATAGATTCTCATTAGACGATTCTTGGGTTTGGACAGGAGGAGCCCCTCTCCCTGAAGCCCAGGGGCCCCGAGCCGGCTGTCATGCCCGGGCCAGCAGCCTCTCATTGGGCCAGGCTGCCTTACTTTTGGGAGGCTCAACATTGGACAAGTCTGACAGCCATGACTTATTCATGCCCTATCTCCCCTCTCTAATCAACTCGTCACACACTGAGCCAGCACTGAGGGATAGGCATCCTTTTCTGAGAGGATCCATCTTTACTCTCACCTACAAATCTGAAGACATAGAGACAATACAGTTCACTGCTGTGTGTTTCTGTGTTAGACTGAACATAATGTATAAGATTGGAGTCATTATCAAGCTTCTGCCATTAGGACATCCCGTATAATCTTCTCAGGTGGATTTTCAAGTCAAGACAGGGCAGAACACGAGGTGCAGAGGAGAGTAAAAAAAATCTGATCTCTTCATTTGAAATGAGCTGGAACGCCTCTGAACAATCAGAGCCTTGCTGCTAATGAAGTGATTGCCTGCTCAGAGAATTCATTCACGGGGTTGTGTCAGTCGCCCCAGTACGGGGAATGGACACACCAGTGAAGCCAGTCGATCACATGGCTTTAGCTTTAGTGGCTGGCTGTGCCATCCGCTGCCAACAAAGCCATGAATCTCTGCCCCTCTCTGGCCCCATCTCTGCAGGTTTCTGTCCTTTAAAGACTCTAGAGAAGCTTAAGATAGCCAACATAGCTTCCGATTCTGTTTATGTACCAAGCTATTTGGCATACAAAATATTATTCAGATTTTCTAAATGGTCAAATAGTGGAAGACCTTCTTAAATTCAGAATTTTAAATCTTGCATGATATTCTGAAACGGAAAACAGTCTGTGGACACATGCCAACTAAGGTTTTGAAAACAGGGGCGGTTCACTTAAATGTACTTTCATCCATCCATTCATGACTGTGAATGAATTACTGCATTACAAATACCACTCATTGAGAATGTGCTAGAATCATCTGATTATAAGGTTTATCTTTCGGAAATAGATGTACAGCAGTGGAGAACAATCAGGGTAAATTACTTCTGCCGCATGAGAAAGAGAAAAAAAAAAATCACCACCTCTAACCCCTCCATCTTCTCGGTCACTTACACTAAGTTCTTTCCAATGCCTCCCTCAGCATCTGTTCTATTGATTTTCTCTAATTGTTTCAGGTAAGCTGATCCTGTGTCAGCTGTGGTTTACAGTACCAGCCGAACAGACAGCAGGCGGTACAGCTCCAGCAGCAGCTCGACCGGAGAGATGAGACTGGAGATACAGCCGTCTCTATGGGGGACATTTAAGATGTGCTGCTACAGCCCACAGAATGACACAGAATTACCTAAAAGGACCTCTGTCGAGCGAAATGCCTGAGAGGAGGGTCACAGTTGGTAGCTGAGGGCCGTCTTGGGATGACATGGCACAAAGCAGCTGACCGGCGGGTGGTGGGCAACAGTTCAAAGGCCCCTCTAACTCCTAAAACCTTCCTTCCTCCAAACTGCTTCTATTCAGTGCACAAAAAAGCTACTTTCGGTCGCTAGGAACTGAAAATATCTTCTAGAAACATGAGAAGCATGTGTGCTTTTCTGTCTCATTATAAAACCTTGGTGACAACTTATCTGGGTCAGAGATTATTTATCTGAGTTTTGCAAACAACAAGCAAGATTGAAAGATAAATGCAACCACACCAGAGGGATGTGGTAGGCCACAAGTCTCTCTCATCATCTGCAGGACGAACAAGCACTTCCGCGCAACGCTTCGAGGCTTAAAACTCAAACCAACCAGACTGACCACAGAAATCAAAGCTTAAAAAGGATTTAAGGACATATTGAGCTTCGACTAGGCTAAGGCTCTGCAAGCCCCTTTGAGACATGACACTAACACTGCCCATGCCATTTACTCGTGTTTTCCTTGAGAATTGCACTGTATTGTCTAAACATATTCAGTTCTATACACTTATAACAGAGGACTAAGTTAGGTGGGCTAACATTAGCTGTTCATTTCAAGTAGCTGACGTTTGCTGCGATGATGCTTGCTAGCTCGCTATTTTCGTAACGTAATTCCTCGTAGTAAAACAGCCACGCTGACACAATGTATGCAGCAGAATCACATCTACAATGAATAACTTCAAGGATAACGTACCTATACATTGGCCCACGGGAGTGCCGTACGGATTTCCAAGTAAGAACTCCATTTTGACAACAAACAATCCGTTTGGGATTGACAAGAGGCTGAGGCACCGAGGCGGTACTAAGTCCCGCCCACTGAGGAATACTATTGGTCAAAAAAACTGAAGGCTCAAGGCATATGGCTAGAATCAACGTCAGTTATATTTAGCAACGAAAGCTATGTTCAACAAACAGTTGTATAAATGTTAGCCACCATATAAACATGTATTTTACTTAAAAGCGCCGTATTAGTCTCTATACAATGTTGAGAAATACACAAACAACGATATAAACAATTGACTCGAGTATTCATCCTCTGAATATATTGTATATAAATGTACATCAGGGTGATTCACTGGGTATTTACTTCATTGTAGTTGAAAAAAAGAACGATAAAAAAACAGAAGACTACGTTACACCGAGTCTTAGTTTCATCGTGGGCACCATTATTTTAATGTGTGTTGTTATTATATTCATTCACAAGAAAAGCAAGAATGTTCGGAGTTGAGCGTTTATTTTTACAGCATTTTTGGAACATACTTGAACGCAGCTTAGGTTCAGCCGGTTGCTATGTAACAGTGTGTAAACAACAGCGGCAAGAAGTTAGAGTTTATCTAGCTAAGTTAGGTACTATTGCATTGTTTGTTGTATTTAAAATACTTTTGCAGTTTTGATTACTAGTTTTTTTTTGTTGGCTAATGTTGGCTATGATGTTTGTCTGGTAAACTCATTTAAATCTACAAAATACAATCTACTTTCTCCTTTGAGCAGTGGGAGTGAAGTAAAGCGTACCCTACAAGGATGATGAGTCGTGGTATTTTGATGAATGAGGATTTGCTTCAGCGGGCAATATTGGAGCAAGAACCCAAAGATAAAGGTCAGGGCATTGCCAATGAAGAGGGAACCCAGCTCGATGAAATCCTTAAACTATGTCTGGAATTCAGAAGTAAGTAAAATACAATGTGGGTTATCACTGTGATTTGGATTTCAGGTATTTGAAGGTTGTTTGTTCACAGACATCCTGAGGATTGACCACTTATGGGAATTCACATCCTTGGCCAGACTCAATCTGAATAACAACCTCATTGAAAACATTGAGGGTCTGGATCATCTGATTAATCTGACATGGCTTGGTAAATTAAGTTGTTTTTTTTATGTTTTGCTATGCTTTCTTTAAATGATTGTGCAGGCTTTATCAAAGATGTTGTCTTAAAATATGAGCCCCGTAACTTTGAGTAATAATGACATTTACTCTGAATATGTCTTTTAGATCTGTCATTCAACGGCATAGAACTAATTGAAGGTCTGGAGTCCTTGCAGAAGCTTGAACTGCTGAATTTGTCCGACAACAAAATCTCTGTTCTCGAAAACATGGAAACACTTGAGAGACTCACTCATTTCTCCATTGCGAACAACCTCCTTGGAGAGTTGGACATCGTACGACAACATTTTCTTGTATAAATCTGTCACATATTATGTGTAAAATGCTACATTTATATTGCAAGATTAATATAAGATTTGTACTTTGAAGTTTCATAATATAAAATAACCTAATCTCATACAATTTGAATGCATTTCAAAGGTGCTCTATCTCAGGAAGTTCAAGAACCTGTTCAACATCAACCTATTTGGAAACCCTTGCAGTAAGGAAGGCGATTACACATTGTTCATCGCAGCCTTCTTTCCAGACTTGAAGTTCCTAGATTACACTTTACTTGACGAAAATACAGTAAGTATAAGTGCTGTGTTTTTAATAAAACATTACTATGCCTTAGTTTATGTGAAAATTCCACATGGCTATTTACATGTTGTTGTGATGATATTGTGTAACTTCATTTGTGTCTATGTCTTGTGTGTCTATGTACAGAAGAAAGAAGCATCTATCAAACACCGCTATGTCCTTGAGGAGATGAAATGTGAGGAGCTGCACAAGCAAAAAGCTGAAAAAGCTGAGCAACGCAAGGAGGCTGAAGCCAAATTACACAATGTAAAGTGAAGCTGACATGTGGTTATCATCAACATTATATTCCACTGAGCTCTCATATTTCTTAAACTTACTTTGTAAAAATGATGTTCATGATAGGATGCCTTTGTGGAGTTCCTGAATGGCTCTGACCTGTTTAAGTGCATGTTCAACGACGACCAAGAGGCAGATAAACTGCACCGTGTGCCTGAAATCACTGATCTGCTTCTAACATATCCTTTTAGACCAAATGTAATAATAATAATGTGTTATGTAATCACAGGAAAAAATACCTTGAATTCCTTAACCATACCCTTACATTTGAGAAACAAATGGGGGATCTGTGCGAGCAAGTATTTGAAACAGGCTTGGCTGAACATAAACGAAGAGACAAAGAAGTGAACTGCTTTTTCACTGGTCAGAATGAGACTGTGATTGAATATCAGCAGAAAGCATTGCACATATTGGCAAACTTCGAGCAGCAACACAAAGAGGTAGGTGTTAGGACCAGACTGTTTTCAACTGTACTGTACCATATTTAGATGGACCAGTAAAGCAGCTTTTAGCAACCAATATAAGGATGTTTTTCTTGTTTTTATTTCTAGAGGACAGTGGACATGCGGAAGATATCAGACAGAGAATTACTGAAGGTCCAGATCAACCAGTGCAATGATGAAATCAACCAACTCTGTAAAGGCCTCATGACGCTGGAGTTTCAGATGGTCAGCCAGCTGGAGGTCAGTGTGTGTGTGTGTGTGTGTGTGTGTGTGTGTGTGTGTGTGTGTGTGTGTGTGTGTGTGTGTGTGTGTCGTCGTACGTACGTCGTCGTCGTCGTCGTTCGTTCGTTCGTTCGTTCGTTCGTTCGTCGTCGTCGTCGTCGTCGTCGTCGTCGTCGTCGTCGTCGTCGTACGTAC
>NW_011333587.1:93692-97253 GCF_000735185.1 Notothenia coriiceps
GTGTGTGTGTGTGTGTGTGTGTGTGTGTGTGTGTGTGTGTGTGTGTGTGTGTGTGTGTGTGTGTGTGTGTGTGTGTGTGTGTGTGTGTCCACATTCTATACATTGTGTATCTTACATTTATTCTTAAAACTGCACTGTGTCTACACATTTGAAGTCTAAGGTGACACGTATAGATTCAATAATTTAGCTATCTCCCACATGTCCAAAAATGTGTGCTATTTTTATTTTATTTATATTTCTTCTTCGTAATGAAGCCTTCTATTCATTTCAGGATATCACCAAAAGGTTGGACATCAACATCTCAGAGATGGTTGGCTACTTCACTGAAATGGTCCAGGGGATATATCCTTTCTGACTGTGCATCAGCTCGTGAGCTTTGTATAATTTCCAATAACACATCTGTTCCCAGGGTCAAGCTATTGAGATGATGTTTTCCCTGATTTGGGGAAGAAACTGGCTCCAGGTCTGATTGTAAAATAATCAAAATAATCAAATCACACACACACACACACACACACACACACACACACACACACACACACACACACACACACACACACACACACACACACACACAGTTATGGTAAAACAATCGTCAATCCAATTTAGACTTTCCTTGACATAATCATACATTTGCGCAATGTCGAGATCTTGAGGATGATTATAATGGGAAGGTGCGAGTGTCTGCTTTAGCACTTCTGGACGACGCCAGCAAGGACAACCTGGATGAATTCTTGCCAGATGATGTTAGAATTGTGAGTTTTATCCTTTTTTACGATATAATATAGAATTATTTGAACTATTGTAAACATAATTGTATCCCTCAGTTGCGCTCTGATTAATATTAAACAGAACTGTGACCAATTAAAAATAAAAAAACACCCACAAAATTAAAAAATATTGTCATATTGTGTTGAAGATGCTGTGTATTTAGCATATGTAATTTAGCATATATATATATATGCAAAGAAATATGATATTGCAAATATAGTAGGAGAAAGAACATTCTCATTTGAATAGATTCCCCTGATAAGATGACAAAGATTAACCTGAATGAGTCAGAGAACATGGACTATCACCAATGTCAGTGCTGTCTCCCCTGTGTTCTCTGTGTGCAGCTGTTTACAGACAAAGAGACAGTGATGGATGCACTGGCAACCGGCCACGATAACCACCTGATGAAGATCAATGACCGAGAAACTCAGTTGGTTTCACGTGCCAATTCCTGGAAAGTGGCCCTCATTAAAGGGGTAAAGAGTTTAATTTACATTAAAACAAACAGCCCATTTTTATTTTCATCTGGATGACAAACCTCTCCCTTTTATCTCACAGTCTTGTTATTGTTTTGCTTTTTTGATTTATGTGTTATTTCAGATTCAAGACAAAGACCTTAAGGAGAACCGCATGCGAATCAAAGACCTCCACAGATATATGGACCATCTGCTGGTGCAGCTGGAGGAGTTTCAGTAGCAGCATCATTTCAGTATCTACTTGGTTACACAAACAAACATAAATATTACAAACTCGGAAGTTCTGAATAAAAAATAATTATATTCAATGATTCAAACATGTGTGGTTAAATAAAATGTTTTCTAGGGCTTTTAAAAAAATAAGTAGTGTGAAAAATAAGAATGTGACCAAAAGATGAGGGGAAATCCTGTTAAATGCTATCTTATTTTATGCTCTGTGTTGTCATATTTAGTATGTATAACACAAACTAAATACATATGTATTTGTATCCAGACTTGTGGAATGTTGGATAAAAAACATTGTTGTTACCCATAAGTCTCTCACTTGTGTTTGTAGTGTGAAATATCCTACAACTCCCAGAATGCACCTCGGGATGTTATCCAATAAGACTGTTGCTCCAGCCGAGTACCAGATTCCAGCCAATGAAATTCAAGAAAGCTGGATTCTGGAGTGAAACGTTGCAGTATCCCTCCTCCGTAGACAGTCCATGGACAGCTTCAAAAATTGAGACAAAGTTTGGGGTTTTGTGCAGCTGGCAGCCCCTCTGTCAGGACTCTTTCTCTGTGCAGCCGTGGTGTGCTCAGTCCTAAAGTTAATGACGGTTGCTGACGGTGACACTTTAGCGCTCATCATGCCTGTCCGAGCAGAGTGCTGCAGTATCCCCGGCTCGGCCTGCATATCCTCGGCCTCTCTTGTTCCTCCTGCCCCGATCAACACCTCCCAGCCGGGGGTGGCCATCTCGCTGCTGTACAGCGGCTCACAGTTTCGGGGCTTTCAGAAAAGCAAAGGCAACTCCTACGCCGTTGAGGTTGTTTTGCAGGTAATGTGTTTTGACACGCACTTTTTTTTTTAAATCATTAGTTTTTATGGTTATATGCAAAGTCAGCATATTTGTACACCTAGTTGCTAACTTGGCTGACATTAGCTTGGTAAGATATTTATGGTTGTCATACAATGCTGACACGTTGACACGTTTATTTGGCAAGACTTTTACTGTGACATTTTGAGTTTGGACTTTTTTGCAATAGCTAACATTATCGTTGCCCATTTTGTAGTATTCTTACTTCCCAAACACGTTAGCATTTCTTGCAACTAGCTACATAAATATGTATACATATGAAGCTAGTAGCATTGCCTTTGACAGCAATTTCTGCAGACTTACTGGAAGTAAATATAATGCCTGAATGCCTACTTTGTACAATATGTCTCTGTATAGAGCAATTCTGCTGTTTTTCATAATTTTTGTCTAAATCTGTTTGCAGCATGTGACTGTGGAGGACTCCTATTTGTGTGGATACCTGAAGATCAAGGGGTTGACTGAGGTGAGCTTTGAGATAGCTCAGATGTAGTAACACTGACCTTTATTCAGTCATAGAATAAGCACACACTGTTAAAGCAAGTGGGAACTGGTTTCTACTTGCTTGATGCAGGCTAAACTGTAACAACTATTTGAAGCTAGACAAATATTAGGCCTCTAGGCTTGACCTCTTCTTTCAGGTCCGTAGCGTAAGTGTGTCAGCTGTATACCCATGACATTACGCAACATATGGAGGGGGAAATGTCAACAGGATCCTGAAATGAAGTGGCTGTGGTAGAGAGGCATGAAAGACGAGGAGCCAATGAGACATATTATTTTCAACTGATACGTTGTTTATGAGAAATAAAGGTCGAGAGAACAAACTGTTATCTGTTCACATCTTATTTAAGTATGCCTGAGTGCATCTGCTTACTATCAAACAACTACATGCAGGAAGTCAACATGCAAAAGGATGACGATTCTCCCTAATGTTTGAAGTTGAACAAGTGCATGTATATATCCAGAATGTGAACAATGGCTACTAAATAATTGTATCTCTTACTTCATCTGCTGAATAACATTTGCATTTTATGAACGGGAAATGCTGGAAATCTAAATCAATCTCATGTCGCACAGTGATGGCTTGACAGAACAGTTCCCTTTTTAAGCATTTTGATAACAATATCCAGCCATACACTTGCTTCCAATGTTCTCTTCCCTTTTGTCTTTGGTTACAGGAGTATCCCACTCTCACAACGTTTTTTGCTGGTGAAATCATCAGTCGAAAAAGGCCT